>NC_084645.1:18019588-18319588 GCF_019802595.1 Syngnathoides biaculeatus | reverse complement strand
TGAACGTAAGTAGAGGAGCATCTGTGTGTATATATGTGTGTGTATGTATGTATATATATATCATTGTTTTTCTTTTAATTCAAACATCTGCTCTGGGTTAATAGTAAGCAATACAGCCATGTATTATTCATAAAGACAACATGGGTATGCTTTTTAAATATTTTATCCCTGTAATTGTTCTTGAGAAAGTAACTTTCACAGGATTTAATTAATCATGTTTTCACTTCAAACGCTGCAGTAACCTTCCATTTTTGTTGTCTACGTTTCTATGTGGCGGCATGGTGATCAAGTGATTAATATCTGCTTCCCACATTCTCAAAACATGCTTGCAAGGTTATTTGAAGACTCGAAATTTGTCGTTGATGGGAATGTGAGTATGAATGTCTGTTTTGTCTTTTTGTCCCCTCTGATTGGTTGGACACCACTTGAGGGTGTACCCCGCTTCCTGCCCAGAGTCAGCTGGGATAGGCTCCAGCTCACCTGCGACCCTCGTGAGGATAAGCAGTTAAACAAAGTAGATGGATGGATCATTCTGAGCGTTTTCGCTTTGCCATCACTGATAATTCTGACTGTGGTGGCATCACAAAACACACAGCCATACACAAAAATAGACTTAAGTGTTTAATTTTGGAGGTTTTTCTAAATTTCCCCTATGATTGTCATAACCCAGACATTAGGTACAATGCAATTTCCTGTAGATAGATTAGGATTCCCAAACACCTTTCAACATTAAAAGTTTTGTGATGGACACATGCGAACATATTGTATAACATATGTGCATGTTGCACAGATCCTTTTTGTGTAGCTACATTTGTAAGGCCAGCAGTGAGCATTAAATGGAAAAAAATTAAAAGGCAGACATTTTGATGTTTGTGTATTAAGAAGAAAAGCTTCTTTCTCGCTGTTGATCATAGTTTTTCCTTTACAATCAGAGGTAGTCTGAAGTGTACAGCGGTAACCTTGATGCAAAGAAAGCCCATCGGTTTTTCATGGGAATAGGGTAGTTTTGCCGAAGCCCATCTTATACCTTGACAAATGGTTACTTACGGTATTTTCCACACTATAAGGCGCACCTTCAATGAATGTCCTATTGTAAATCTTTTTTTTTTTCATATATAAGGCGCACCGCTTTATAAGGCACATAGAATAGACGCTATAGTAGAGGCTGGGGTTCCGTTATGCATCCATTAGATGAAGCTGCACCAAAGACTCAATATTGATCCATATATAAGACGCAGTGGATTATAAAGTGCACTGTCGGCTTTTGACAAAATTAAAGGCTTTTAGGTGCGCCTTGTAGTGTGGAAAATACGGTACTTTTATGTATGTTTTGTTCTCTATCTTGATCAGAAGGGATCTCATCCATATTTGACGAACTAAGTACTTTTGTCATTACAAAAGTCATTTCACTATGTTCCTAGAAGAACATGAAGCAAGTATATTTTGCGCTTTTTTGAACATACTGTATATTAGTAATGTTCTTTGGCTTGTATGTCAATATATTTGTGCATCTATATTCAGAACCAGATGGGGTACATATGCTAGCAGAAAGGATTCGTGCCAAGCAGGAATTAAAATCCTGCTAAAAACAAGTTATATAAAGCAGCATATGTTCTGAGGCGGACACTTGGAGCCTTGTTGCGCCTTTGTTGTGCACTATGAGACCCACACAGAGTTTCACAGCACAATGTGAATCCTTGTTGCACCTGCCTCCCTCATCAACAACACGAGTCCGCATCAACATTTGCTCACTTCCTGTGGGATACCTCCCTCAAGGATCCACAGTGGGGGAGGACAAGGAAATCATGTTGTAACAGGGAGGTTAGTATGTAGGAGTGGTTTAAAAAAAGAAAAAAAAAGGATGACTGTGACTGGAGTCTGTTAGTATTCCCGCTGCATCCAGTCAGCATCAGTCAGGCGATACATGCTCCCATCTGAGAAGTAGGCCATTCAAAGCAAATCTTTGTAATACAGTGGAACCTCCAGCCGATCGTGCAAATTTGTGGCATTCCGCTAAAACCTTCCTCGAGCAATGTGGTCCAGAAGTTAAAAAACAAACAAAACAAAAAAACGGAAAATTGGGTGTTGACGCGTCATCGTATGTGACATGACATATTTTGAGTTTTAAACAATTTTGTTATGGCCTCAAATATTTTACTGTTCAACAAAGAATAATCATACCGTTATCATAGTCAAACTAGAGTTCTTAATTACAATTTCAGATGATTAGTTTCATAGCCTGAACCCATTACAGCTCAAATTCTAAACAAGTTATTGTCTTTACTAGACAAAGTAGAACTTTCCGTCCATTAAAAGTCCTCTTTTTGAAAGTCTTTCTTGAGCAGTCCCATTTTGAATGAATATAATCCCTCTTTAATGACTATTGATCAGCTTATTCTTTATATGCAACGAATATTTTTGGACATAACCAGGGTCTCACTGTATGCTCACAGTTGAGCATGCATGATTTTTGTGTTAACAGCTACTTCCAAATTTGAAAAAAAAACAGTGAGTCATAAATATTGGCGATTGGAGGGGGCATGTGAATTTGATCTCTTTTGGCACTTTTATTGCAACCAGGCTCTTCAGAGCATCGTGATATTGTTTGCTGTGTATTTTTATCTTTAGGGCATCTGTTTATCTGTGCAAATATTGTGTGGGTCATTTGGTATACCCTCACGTTGTTTTCTCCACAGGGAAATCAGTCACAACAAGATTTTTTTTTTTTTTTTACTTGATCGTCTGATACTCCCCATTATTTTTTTTTTTTTCTGCAGTTGAATTTGATGATTGTGCTGGCAATGAGGATGTGGCCTTTGAAGTGTCTGATACCAGCTTCCGCGTCGACAACCACCTGAATTTGGTGCCTCTGCGAGACGTCACATACAGGGGGCCGGTCATATTCATCCACGGGATTAGTGCTCGTGCAGATGACATGGCACAGGTGGACATAACTGGGCAACTGCTCGAGTCCCCGCATGCTCTCAAGGTGAGTCAACAAAATGTGAAACCAAAACCTTGGATTGAAATGCATTAAAATATGTAGCTTGCGAGCTTGCATATGCTAATCTAAATGTACGTACCATGCATCACATATTAAATTAAGTATATTGTAAATATTTATCCATCCATCTGTCCATCCATTATCAACCGCTTTTCTGGGTTGGAAAAAATTATTATGATTATTATATTATTATTATTATTATTATATGCAGCCATATGGGTAAATGAAATAAGAAACTGAAGGCATTTGGGTGGAGAAATAATTGTATGAATAGGATTACTTGCTACTACTTATGCTTTAAATGTTTTATTTCTTTGTATACAAAGCCTTTTAATCACATTGAGTTGCCTTGTGTATGAAATGCACAATATGAATATGCTGTACTTTATGTGGATTACCCTTATTTTATTCAGTAATGTCATTTTATTCGTACGTCTCTGCATCCATTTCCTATACCCGTTAACTTCACTAGGGTCATGGTTCAGCTGGAACCTTTTCCTGCTGACTTTGGGCCAGACTTGGGCTACAGTAGTCACCAGCAGCCATTCACAGGGCGCTTTTAGAAAAGCAACTATTCACACTCACATTCGCATATCAATGCAGTTTATACTGTAGTCTTCAATGAAAACCAAAAAAAGAAGCATTTTTCTTAAATGCGGGAGTAATCTGGAGTAAGTGGAGAAAAAGAAAGAAAAAAAGAAATAGATTAACTTTACATAGATTAACCAACAATCCATCCATCAATTTTGCTTATCCTCAAAAGGGTTGCAGGAGTACTGGAGCCTATCCTAACTATCATTGGGCAGCAGGCGGGTTGCACCCTGAACTGGTTGCCAGCCACATGGAGACAAGCAACAGTTGCACTCACAATCCCGCCTAGGGGCAATTTAGAGTGACCAATTAATGTGCATGTTTTTTTGGGAAGTGGGAGGAAACCGGAGTGCCTGGAGAATACCCACACAGGCGCGGGGAGAACATGAAAACTCCACAGAGCGAGGGCTGGGATTGAACACGGGTCCTCAGAACTGTGAGGCCAATGCTCTACAGCTGCACCACCGTGCTAGCCTTAACCAACAATATATTTTTGAATGTATTTGTAACCGTGCAATGAACCAACACCACACAATACACACTCCAACAGAATGCAAAAATTTCGTTTACAGTAAATGTTATTCATTCCAAATGACCCCTCAGTATTGTTGCCGTTCAATTTCTTTGGTAGAGAAAGTTAATTTGGGAGCCAACAAATACGATTTAACACCAGTGTTCCGTATTCTCCATCGCCGAAATTTTGTTTTGGTCATTCAGACTACAGTGACTTGATTGGAAAATGCTCCTAGGGACCGAAGACAAATTCTGTGTTTTCTTTTAGCTCAGCACTCAGAGATTTTCTACCTTTGGTGGAACGCCGTGCTGGCCTAATTTCTCCACCTTTGCCTTTATTTCATGGCAGTCTCTTTGCTTTTTACTTCTCACCGCAGCCTTCCCTGGATTATAGTGACAGAGTTGCATCAAGTTTACTACTATATGGTCTTTTCAAACTGCACTTCCATGTTTCCTTTCAAATGTAGTAGCTGTCTTGACATTTACACAACCTAAGCTAAACTGTTATTGACAAATGCATTCAACTTGAAAGAGCTAGCTACCGTTAACTGGAACAACTAAATTAGGTAAAAATACATTTCAGTGAAGTGCTCTGTTTTTAAAGGCCTTTTCACACGCCACTTGTTTTTCTTAGTGTTCACCGTGGGGCAGCACACAAGGACAACAGTGCCCCAGTGCAAGCTTGTGCATACTTGTAAGTGTTTGTGTTTCAGCCAACCTGGGAGTAACAGAGATGCTTTTCCCACTGGTTAGGCTGTGAGCACTCTGAAATCACTCTGCCGTACCATCTTATGTCACTGCACTTGAATTAAAATGTTTTTAATTCAAGGGCACGTCATGGCAAATGCCCACATTGTGTATCACGGCGTTCCATCAGGATACCCTCACAACTCATGCGGTACATAGTAAATGGGTTCATCAGTGCAGTACAGTGAGAAAAGTCCTGAATTAAAAATTATTTTTTCCCCAGAAAATCTGGATCAAATTCCAAATCGTATAACTGCACTACAAAGTCCTGACTAAATAACATTAAATCATTCTCTGTCTGGACACTTCAAATCTACACAAATGAGATCACGAATAAGAGTGGTATGATTATACTTTGTAAAAAACATGCACTTGTCTGCAAAGTCTGTGTAGTAGCCAGTCGATCTACCCCCGCCCAAAAAAATCACTTTGAATTGAACAGCATTTACTTATGGAGTCAATAAACTAAGACAAATTGATTAATAACAAAGCCTCTCATTAATTACTCTGTTACTTTAAATAAAGTCCTGCCAGTAGCTCTTAGCTACATTAGAGGGGCTGAATAATTGAATCCCCCAGTATAATAACATCCAACTTCACACAGGTACTTTGCCAGTGACCCAATGTTTGAAAAGTAGCGGGGAAAAATAAATAAATAAAGTAAAAAAAAATGTGTATTAACATGTTAATATGCAGGTATTCAGTTATAAGTTACACGTTACATCTTAAACTGACTGCGACTGGCTGGCAACCAGTTCAGGGTATACTCCGTGTCCTGCCAGAAGATAGCTGCGATGAGCTCCAGCACTCCCATGACCCTTGTGAGAATAAGCGGCTAAGAAAATGGATCGATGGATCTTAAACGGCTGATTTTACATTTCACGTAGCTAAAATCACTGCATCGAATATAAACAAAAATGGGGATTCAATCATGACTACTTTATTTCTTGGACCTATTACTACTAAAATAAATACATGGATTCATTTCTTTATCCCCCTTCTAATTGATTGTTTTGATTAGTGTTCAATTACCGAGAGCAATTTGTGAATGAGCAAGAGCAGAGAGAGACGAAAACATTTGTTAGCAGGCTCCAGCCACAGAGCAAAAACCTCCCTCAACGAATAGCAGTGTTCTCATGAGGGAGGTTATTTTAAAGCTCACATTATTTCACTATCAATTAATGTGCTCAAATTCCATTATCTCCGGGTCTCGTATAATCTTACATCTATTGTTCCTTTCTTTATTCACGTTGTGTTTCCTGTCCGCTCCCCACTTCACGCCTCTGCACCGTCTCAAGTGGACCATTGAACGTTTCTTTTTTTGGCCTCTATAGCTAACAGATGACAGAAGTGGGTGGTTTATCTTAGCTTCGAAATGGCTCTGCTGAAAATCTCAGTAAGAAACTGAGCTTTAAATCTTTCCTTGAGTACTTCGTCAACGTTTTTGTTAAAATTGAGGTGAGCGGGTGTTGCTCGAGAGAAATTCTTTTTGATACTGAAATAGTGAATCGGAGAAGTTCTAATCCGTGTTTTTCTTTATTCCCTTTTGAATACTGAATGGAAACATCCAGTGGCAATTTTACTAATACGGTGATGGTTTTACTGAGGAAAGGTGGAGATAATATTTAATTCCATGAGTTATTAGTTTGTTTTCAGACATGGCCAGAGGTAAAAACGAGTCTGTAAAAAGCTTGTTGCTGTGCACAAAAATCTGTATTGAAAGAGATCATATGCCTAATTGTGGATTGATCCATTTCAGTTTCACAAATCCATAATCCCGAGATGGTCTGCATGTGCTAGTCTGTGATGTTTTTGTCGCACTGCACAGAACAGCAGTTTTTCAGAAAATATTCTTGTGTTGTGGGGGGACAGGCAAGCATCATTCAAATGTAACAACTGATGAGGTGAAATAATCAATGCCCATAAACCCATTTATTCATCTTTTTGTTATGTTTCCTTCTTTTATTGTGCAAATGCAACATTCTGTCCACACTAATATTTAATTCCTGCAAAGGCAAATAGATTTTCCTTTTACCGAGCTTTGAATGTTGACTAAGGACGTTTGGCTATGACTGAGACAGAACATCTTGCATACAGAGCAGAGCAACACGCAGCTTTTTCTGTCACCATTCTACTCAGTAATTCTTTTTACTGATTTTCCTATTGTCTGTCCTTTTACTTGTAGATTCAATCCTGTTTCTTCACACCATTTGGTTAGAAGGCTTGACATTAAATAGGCTCTTTAGCATGCACATTATTTGTCAGTGTTTATGGTTGGATTTATTGTTAGTATGGAAAGCAAAATGCCAAACGTCATGTAAAAGATATGCAAATGATACCAAATTTCACTGTGAAAAGATTATACAGTCAGCCATGAGTCATTCTTTTGATGAGTATTGAATCAAATTTTTTGACTGAGCAAAACAAAAGTAAGCAAAAGTGCAGTTGTACAAAACTTTAGGTTTCCTTTTATTTTTTTTTCAGTGCATTAACATACTGTGTTTTTCTATTTGTAAGACAAGTTCCAATGACTAATGTAAAGCAAGGTAAAACTTCTTTTACACGCATACCTCATTGATCAACAGTAACATCCAGTTTGAATGGATCAGTCATTACTGTTGCCGTCATTTCCTATGTAAAATGCCCCCCCCCCCCGAAAAAAAATGTCAAATGTCAATAATGGGCATTATACACAAGTAGAGGGGAAAATGAAAAACACTTTCACATTTTATAAATATATGCCAGCATTTTGAGGTTATAAAGAAGCTGCAAGCCTACACTAATATGACAGGGGTATCTATGTATAGTACAGTTGTCCTCATAAATCTATGTATAGTACAGTTGTGCTCATAAGTCTACATACCCTGGCAGAATTTGTGAGTTTTTTTTTATTATAACGAATGATTGATCAACACCCATCATTCATTTCTTTACGGTTATGGTTTGTCTATTGATAATGCTTTTGTGAAATGCTTGACACTTTAATTTGAACCCCATTTTAATGAAATTGTGTTGGCCTGGCCCTTCATGTTTCTTCAAAAGAATTGCACCCATCTTACAAATTCTGCCTCGGTAATCAAACAAGCACAAATGTGTTTTCTCTGATTTACTCAATAAAGGTAGGGTTGCGAATTTCAAAATAACAGCAAGCAAAAAAAAATATTTTCCGTTCAAATAAAATGCTTGATTGCAGAATAGTTCTTTGAAAAAAAAGTAAAAGACAAATACTACCTTGTTATGATCATGTGGTTCAACGGAAAATCATGCATTGTAAAAATACATTGTAGAAAGGGTCAATGCGTTTCCAGAATTTTGACGTCTACTTTGGGAGTGCACATTATACATGGGTGCGCATTATACATTGGAAATTATGGTACTTCTAATTTCAGATTGCACATTGCTCCCCTTGGGAGGAAACCTCCAATCTCCAAAACCATCACTTTTTAGCACCCCCCTCCAAAAAAAAAAAAAAAAACTGTGAAAACAATGTGAACTTGAGCAAATATGGACAAAGGAGAATAAATCATATTGACTCAGTACTAATGAACTAATCTAATGAAATCTTTGAATAACACATTATCTCTTTTAACTTGGTGACAGATCTCAAATTTTCCTCCACAATCATTATATGTACAACCTTGTCACCAGTGGGGTGGGGGTTGGCCTTGATGTTATCCATTCCTCAACAGGACTCCAACACATTGTCAAAAATGAGTAATGACACTTCTCAATATACCGATGAAAATAAAAATGGCAGAACAGACAAGGACGTGACTTTGCTGCGGTAACTCTGGACTCAGATGACAATTACTTTTTTTTTTCTTTTTCATGGCTGACTGTCCAAATGTAACTCATAAATCTACACACACACAAACACACACACACACACAAACACACAAACACACACACACATACACTCGCATACACACACACGCACACGAATACAAAAAAATAGTCACGCGAAATTGTTTTTGTTTTTTAATTGAAAGATTTACAGTAGACCTTTGGAAAATGATACACATTTCAGACTGAAAATAAATTCTCCACAAATGCTGTCTTTCCTAATTTACCATGTATATAATAAATTTGACGCAAGTTGTCAAGCAATTTGGGGGTGGGAAGCAGTGGCTCATTGGCATGAAACAACACTGCTTCCAGAAAAAAAAAAAGAAATAATAATAACACAGTGGTATCTTTACTTACAAAATTAAGATGTTGCAGAATTAGTTTCGTAATGTGAAACTTTCGTTAGTAGACACTTATTTTACATGTAAATAGCCTAATACCTTCTAAAACCCTTTTCAAGCCCAAGGTAAGGATCTCTCTCTCTCTCTCTCTCTCTCTCTCTCTCTCTCTATATATATATATATATATATATATATATATATATATATATATATATAAAACCAGTGTATTCAAGTGTACTTTGTAATACTTTTAAGTGCATCTTATGGTTGCAAAAATATGGTACATATCATCCATAGGTATATTAATTCTGCATCCACTATCCGTGGATTCTATTTCCAGCGGTGTAAGGAACATAAACCCCGGAAATAACAGGTGAACACTGTATATATATATATATATATATATATATATATATATATATAGCTAGGGATCAGGGTACGTGCCGCCTCTCGCTCACAAGTTATCTTGGACAAATTCCAGTTGACTGTGACCCACACGGGGATAAGTGGAAAAGAAAATGATGGATGGATTACATGAAAAACATTGGTTCAAGCAAGGAGCCATCCCTTTTCCTAAACCAGACCATTTCCAGTCCCTGGCAGCATGATGGACTTGGGTATCATTGTCTTAATATTTGGGCACTAAAACCTTTTTGGCCTTCTGATCTCATTTATAAATGCTGTATGTCATAACTAAGACCTTTGCTTTATGGCTTCGATACACTTATCTCTGACCACCGGACTCAGGTCGGAGCTCTTACAGCCAGTGCTTAAAAGCCCATCATCTAGCAGTTTTAACAGTTTCATGTCTAGTTTAATATTTCTGTCTGACATTTGGAAGGTGATACCTCAATGAGTTTGGTAAGAGTGGACACTTCAGACGTCACTGTGTATCTCAGCTGGTTCTGCTCTGGGTGTGTTTATGATTACTGTTTGATTGTGTTTATCTGACCTTTGGAAGGGGGATATGACGCAAAATGGCTAGTGGTGTGAGTGCGCGACAGACGTAAGCCACACCATTACCCTCTTCGCTTCAGTGCTGGCACTGCTTCAGAAAAATGACCTAGTTTTTGGCTCTTGCCTGTTCTTTTTTAACTTTGTGTGCCAGACACGCTAACAGCCAAGAACACCAGGGTCAACAAGCAACACACAAACAAATCCCTGTTTATCCACACACCACATTTGCGTGCATCCAATACATAATGTTGCAACATAGGCCAATCAAAAATGAAGGACAAAAGAGGATATCTGCATTGCAAATAAAACCACCAAAAACTGCCTGCATCACTTCACTTCATCTTACACCATCTAAACTGATCTAACATGGCTGGTAGCCCTCAGGAAAATGTGGTATATTAGACTTTGTTTCTTCTTCTGCCAACACAAGGAGAGTACAGGAGGCCAAATTTTATTACTCATGACATGGTCTTATAAGGGGACATCTAAAACCCTTTAGCCTGCCCATTAATCCATCATTTCTTTAACTGTGTGTCAAATTCCAATCAAGTATGTCTCTAAATGTGGATAATGTAGCAGCGGGCAATGTGTGCAGCCTATTAAACACCGCAAGTATTAAATCAAAAAGCTGTGCTAATGAACCAGTCTGAGTGATGAATGCAGGTCAATATCGGGTTTGTGAATTAGACAAACTATTAATTATGCAGATTTCAGTAGACAGTATCCACGCAATGCTTTGATCAAGAAATGTCTGTGGGACTGACAATTTGTGATCTTTTTAAAATTAATTGTTTTCTTGGTCCTGGCCAAATTTACAAATTTACATAAAATAAAAAAATATAAATGTCCTTATTTGGTGTGAACCTTCAGGAGCAAGAGTTGTTGGCTTACTGAAAGTATGTTCTGCTAAAATCTCCACCATGTTCACTAAAGAGAGGAATAATGCCCAGACTAGATTTGTCACTTCCAATCATTTCACCAAATGTGAGCGATTGCTTGAGAGCCCATCCATCCCTGAGCAGTCACATTTGGTCCCTTTCACTTCAGTGATGACATTTTTTTTTAAATACAAGTCAATAGATGTGGATGAGCAGGATACTCTATCTCCATCTTCCACTATACACTTTAAAAAAATTCAGGGAGTCTCAATCCCTCATTTACAAGGTCCTCGATCCTGTGTTGACACATTAGCCCCTCCCGCCAGCATCTCAATCGAGTGGAGGGCATAAATTGAGCAACAAGCAGACTTGCTTCGAGCAGTGTCATTTCCTCAGTATTGTTGTTTCATGGAAATGTCAATTAATAATGATGTGTGTTAGAGCCCTGTTGTCTCCACAGCTATCACAGCTACAGCATACTGTACTCTGTATGTGCTCGTCAACTTTCGTTGGATGAAAAATTTGAAAAATGCATTTATAACCAAGTTTATGGACTGTACCTGATAGAGTCAGTAATAAATGCCTTACTGTGAAGTGACCACGAACCAGTGTAATAAGGAGTAATTATTAAAATATTTGTCGAACAGATTAATTTGCTAAAGAAGCATGATTTTTGGGATGTGGGTAGAACCTGATATGAATGGAGAAAATGCATGCAAGGAGCTAAAATGCAAGTTTCAGACCCAGAACCTCAAGAGAGAGAGGCAGACAAGCTAATCACTTGCTCACAATGCTATCTTCACAATTTTAGTCGAGTTTGTTGAGTTCCAAATTGTTGTACTTTTGGTGTGTTTCACGTTTGAGGTTTTGTTAAATTTCAAGAATGGTTACTGTAATTTCCATGTATAATGCGCACCCATGATAATATGCACCCCCAAAGTTGACCTCCAAATTTTAGAAAACCCTTCTCCCTATGCATAATGCATTTTTGTGATTTTTGTTATATGATCAAAACAAAGTATTATCTGTATTTTTAAAAGAATTATTATGAAGTTAAGCACTTATTTGAGAGCATAATTCTTTTGATTTGCTACTTTATTTTGAAATTTACAGCCCTATTTTTATTTAGTAAATGAGAAAACTCACAACTGTGTTCATATCAGATTACCCAGGAAGAATTTGCAAATGGTATACAATTTTTTTAATGAAAACATGAAGGGCCACATAAATATAAGTGGCTGTGGAAAGGGAAGTCAGGGCATTCCTGCTCAAGCTACTGTCCCTGTGACCAGACCCGGAAAACTGGTAAAGGATCGATGGATGGATAATTCACAAGTTGAGAGTATGTAAACCCATGAACACAACTGTCCATACTGTATGCACTTGTTTGTACTTGATCATATTGGAATGAAAATGTAGGCCACACCTTTTTCATAATCTCTAGCGGGCGGTACCATATTGGAATGAAAGTGTACACCTTTCTCACAACTTCTAAGTGACGGTGCCAATTTGGAATGTACGTTTCCAGCTTTTTCATGATGATGGCGGTGTACAATTATAAAATGGGGCAGTTTTTTTAATTTCCCCCCTATACTCAAGTATAATATGCACCATTGACTTGACAATTTTTTTGTAGAAATAAAATGTGGATTGTACATGAGGATTTACAGTAAGTCAAATTCTGTTAGACATTAATTTCATTTTTGGAATGTGTGTGTTTGTGTATCTCTGGGCATATATCCAAGTGTGTGGACAGTGTCCAGGGTCTCTTCTATTGTGGGTTATCATCTTTGTTAGCAGCCAGGATACCGCTTCCTGTTCATATAACAGTGTTGTTTTTCATTCAGAGACAAGCAGTTTGTTGGGTGAGTATGTCATTATTCACAAACAGACAATAGCAGAAGGGTATAAAATGAAATTAGTGGATGCAATTGTGTTTTGAAGAGCTACAATCTGTGATCCACTCCTTTTCCCTAAACACGGTTTCACTTTGTCAAAACCATCTGCAGTAATTGTTACTGGTTCATTAAATCAGTCAGTAGCTTGTTGTGTATGCCAATGTGTGTTCCATTGTTTTTTTTTTTTGGTGTCTAAAATCAAATGGAAATATTTTTGTGTTGGCTAATCACATTAGCTGTGGTTTGTGTTACTGTCATTTGATCACTTTCCTCATTAAGGTAATAATAATAATAATTAAGTGATTAAAGTTGTGTTGACTTGATCAATATAAATAGAACAATAACAACACTAAAGTAAGATGGTCCTCATCTGTTGTACCTTACTGCCCGATTATACTTTTAAATACCTCCCTAACCATTTCCTCACAACATATACCTGTACACTTTTTTGTTCATTCCAAATTACTTCAAATCTTTACTTCCAAATTCAACAACACATTTCTTCCTCTGTATATTCTCCGAGATACTGATTTAACAGACAATTAGATATGAACACCATTTAATTTCCCTTGACAATCTCCATTCTTATCTGCTTTCCAACTGATGCTTCAAGCTCAATGGATGCATGATCCCCTCCTTGCACTCATTGTTAAACTGTATATTATTTTCTTCATATTCAATAACCTGGAAAAGAAAATTGCCTCGACTGCTTCTAGTGTAAAATCTGTTACCGACTGCTTGGATGAGTGGGTATTCCTTCTTCAGAGTTAGAGGCAAATGTTTTATTAAGATCCGCCAATTGTTGAAATACTGTGGTTTCTTCGTTTTAGATCCTGAATCTGCCACATCGATTGAAAAGAGCACTGCTGGTTCCGCCGATGATTGTCACTGAGAACCAGAGAGCCCCATTCCCAAGGATTATTGGCAGGGTAAGAAAAACATGACACTACCCCAAGTCCTATTACATATCAATATGCCTCATTCCCCCATCTGTTTTTTCATATATATATATATATATATATATATATATATATATATATATATGACCCTAACCCTATATGAACTAACCTCGATTTTCCCTTGGGAGGAAAAAAAAAATGTATGGATTTCACATAAACACAAAGATCTAATTCATACATGCGCACAAAATGGATTCCACAAGCCACACACAATTAATTAATTGAATTAGGGGTGCTGCGCAACAGTTTTACCCAGGAAGAATTGAGGTTCAGTGTCTTGCTCAAGAGTAACCTAATGTTGCTCCGGCAGCAGGCCAGCATTCATTCGAATGTGTGCATAATTTCAATTATTTAAAGAGTCTTAACTCTGCAAACAAGTCTCTGCAGTTTCACAGTGTCTGTAAGTCACTGAATTTTGTTCCAAATTTTACTATTCATAGCAATGTTATGTAAAAGAGCATAGCTTTATAAATTAATGACACTGATACTAAAAGTGTCAGCATCATGGATGACCTGTTTGTGCATGTTCAAATCCCGGCCCTGCCTGTTTATTTGCATGTTCTCCCTGTGCTTGTTTGGGTTTCCTCCCACATCCCATAAACGTGCGTGGCAGGTTGACTGAGTAAAGTACGAATGGTTGTTTGTTTCTAGGAGCCGTGTGATTGGCTGGCGAACAATTCACAGTGTACCCCCCTTCTCGCACAAAGGTAGCTGGGATAGGCTCGAGCACTCCCGAGACCCTTGTGAGGATAATCGCTTTGGAAATGGATGGATGAATGGAAGCGCTGTAATGATAATGAATCTATGGCAGGAATATAAATCTTACTATATCACAAATTAAAAGATGTCAGGCTTTAACAATTGGTAATTATGCAGTTTAATTTTACAGGATGTGTTCAAAAACTTGACTTGTAGGTTATAACAAACACGTCGACCGAAGGACAGTTGATAAATAACACCGAATGGACCAGTATGCACCTACTGTATAATCTTTTTATACACAGACAACAGCAACAGTGCAGAACTAAAATATTTTGTCACAAATTAATTCAACATTTTCAAACATTTAAGACTATAAAAGGTTTGCTTATCGGTTTGGACATTCACAACCTCTATAGTTTGCTCAGGCAAACAAATTTAAAGCAAATTAAAAAAATCCCAGGTTACCCATTAGACCAGGCAGGGCTGAGATTTGAACCCCGGTCCTCAGAATGGTGAGGCCAACGCTCTACAGTTGTGCCACTATGTCACCTTCTTACATTTTATATTCCTCAATTTGATAGTGGAAACTTTCTCCTGTACTTGACATTTCAGTCAAGCCTAAACATGTTTGTTCATTAAAAAGGAATGCATGTAAGATTTGCATCATGTCCTTTATGCCAAATTTCCCTGAAGGCCATTGACAATTTATCTTGTTTCAAGAAGGAAATATTAAAAATCCATGCATTACTCACACATTGTATGTTACTATGTCTGTAAAAGCCCTTCAAAAACAAATGAATCAATTTCCTTACAGAGGGTTGAAAGCAAAGTCTCCGTTTAACATTTTGGACCCTGAGGAGACTTTTCATTTGTGTATACTGATGATAAAATCTATAATATATTAGTATCTCCAGCTTGTTTGTTTCAGATAAGATGGGACACAGAGAAATCTCCCTGTGCTCTCTCAGTGACTCTTATGAAAGCTGTCACACGCTCAGCTATATTTATGATAATGATACTCGGAGAGCGAAATAGCACAGGGCCTCGCACCTAGATTGTTGTTGTGCCGCTTTCGATATGACCTTCCCACCTGAAGAGCACCGACTTAACAAGCTGAAACGTGCTGTTCAGAAGGAGTGACTTTTTTTTTTTGTTAAACTTGTGAATTCTCTCGAGGTTGAG
Organism: Syngnathoides biaculeatus; assembly: GCF_019802595.1. Taxonomy (NCBI): domain Eukaryota; kingdom Metazoa; phylum Chordata; class Actinopteri; order Syngnathiformes; family Syngnathidae; genus Syngnathoides; species Syngnathoides biaculeatus. The sequence goes on along the minus strand of NC_084645.1, from coordinate 18,303,970 downwards.
CAAAAGGACAATGAAAGTGAACAGTTAAGTTTGTTCTATCCTTTATCTATTTCAGATCCAGCTAATGATTCAACCATGAGCCCCCATCTCGTTCTCCCGCTTCCCCGTTACCTTTGTTCTTCTTTCAGTTTATCCCTCATTCTCGCAAATAGTGCCTGTATCCCTGTTTTACTTGACAGGATGTTCGGTTACATCAAGTAGAAGTCATGTCTGTGACATGGTGAAACTGATTTTCCGCATCAATATTTTCCGTCTTCCTATCCAACCTTTCCTTGCTGGGAAGCAGCCATTCATTTTTCATGCTTTCTCCATCTTATCTTATGATAGCAGTAAGGAGAAGGAGATATGGGCAACTGTCATTGGACATGTATGATTTTGTCCATGTACGTGTGTGTTGTTTCTGCGTGTGTACATCTTGAACTGATGTGTGTGCGTGTGTGTGTTGTGGGGTGGATCTAAATGGCCAGAGGATGGTGTTCTGACAGCAGGTCCCACAGGAAGGTTTGGACTCACATTGTTGATGTGACACCTCCTGCCAGTATCGGAATTGTTTTGATGGTGAGGTCTCTTCCTTGCCCTCTCTGGGGACACAAACACAGACTGCATTTTGTAATGGAATCCCCCCTATACTATTAATGTCTGCCTCGAATCATTTTTATGCTCATGATCGAGTATCATGGTGCCACCACATTTTTTTTTCTTCCTGAAGGCACCATCGTCCCCCTCGGCCCATTTTCACGGTCTCCAATTAAATGCAACAAAAGTAAATACAGTGGAACCTGGATACATTCACTCACCAGATCCTGTTCAATGGATGGTTCCCCCACCCCATCGTGACTACTGGGGAGATAAATGATTTGCAGGTTCTAACAGTTGCCATTCTAACCTCAATACCTTTTAATGTCTATACAGGACCTATTGCCCATATAGACCATCATTCTCAACTTATGTACCTGCTAATATAGTGGATAACCCTCCCAGATAGTAGAATAATAATATTAAATCTATATCAAAATCTGTCATGTACATTTTCATGTACTGTATGACTCTATTATGACATTTTAACAATATGAATTCACACAAATGTTGCCTGAAACAGATTTCATGGCAAGCTTTGAAAAATGACTGTACACCAATGCCTTGCTGGAACATGCAACATTTCAAACCATGGTCGGTCTTACACAATAGAATGCCTAGTACAGTCCTGGTTTTCCATTTGGGTGGAGAAACTCCACACTAAGACATTTGCTCCTCTGAGACAACGGAAACCCAGTTGTCTACTTAACTGTCACAGTTACTTGTGAAAATGTCTGTACGGAATGGTTTGTTGACATTGCACAGGTTTCACAGTTATTTCCAGGGTAAACCTTCAAAACATGCCAGTTAGCACGGCGCTGGCTGAGCGCATGCTTTAACATGGAACTACAACTCTAAATACCTTTTTCAGTACTTCTTTTAGAATAAATATACAAAAAAGCATATTGCACCTCCAGTACCGTTCTCGCTGAACTGAATCGTCTCATTTGATGTTTTTTTGTATTTATTTTATTGATCATTATTTTATTTATTATATAATTTGTCTGACTTTAGAGGCCTTATTTTAATGAAAATTCACTCAAAATTTAGACGCACCGCTGTACTGAATGCTGGGGATATTATGTTCAATAAAGTGGATAAAGTGGACTCCTGCGAATCACCATGAATAATTGCCACTCTCCTATAAGTGATTGGGCCAATCCCCACATGCTGCCAGATATCGTACGATCTCAGAAGCTAAGCAGGGTCATTTCTGGCTAGTACTTGGATGAGAGATCACGTAGGAATACCAGGTGCTGGAGTTGGGCAGTGGGCCAATCACCTGCTCCTGTAAAGAAAACCCAATACATTAGAGAAACCGTAATAGCACCTTAATGTGCCTCATGGCATTGAACGCTCTATCTAAAAGTGAATATTATCATCTCTATTGAAATTTAAACAAACTGACCACAAACTACGACCCCAAAACATTTCTCATGCTCTCAATCCTTTCTGTAGCCTTAAAAATATAACACATTACATTGAATTTACATAAAGCATTGTCTTGTAATGATGATCTGCATGGCAAATGTGGTTGTGACTTCTTCACAAAACTAACTTCTGTTCTTGTTTTTTACAGATTCATTAATTCAGTTAGTAGCCTGTTGCTTTCATTTAAGAGTTCAGAGGTTCCACTCTGTCCTAGTTTACCTGAAAGGATGACATTAAACTCCAAAAGCAAGCTTTTATTCCCAACTTAATGCAACAAAAGTCATTGTCCAAGAGCATTCACGTTTCAGTAGTGGCGATGTGAGATGTGCTGAGCCTCCAAAGCATGTTTCCAGAAAGTGCTTATCGCGGCTTGCCTCATTTAGGGAGGAGCTGGGAGTGATGAAAATGAAAATGTAGCAAACTACAATAAAATGTTCTGACTTTTGACATGACAGAAAATTGTGCATATGCAAGATTTTTAGCAACAACCACCAAAAAAAAGCTGCATTCAGGCAAATATGGAAAAGATAATGGTGAATATGGTGAAGATAATGTGCATCACTGTCATATACACACCATTTAATCTTGGCACATAATAATGCATATATTATTCAACTCAGATGTTGGACCCGTGTGCCGGGTTCTAATTGAGAGATTTGAAGAGGGTAAATGATGTTGTTTTTCTTAAATGCCCCACAGCTCTGAAAGATATTGCTATGTACCCCGCTGGTTTCTGTTGCAACATGCCATATTTTCTGGTTGTTTTCTCTCTCTGCCAAATTTAGTTTGGAAATACGAGCTTCAAATTTACTTGGATGTACATGTCCACTCACGCAATGTAAATCAAAATGAAACATCCGTTATGAAATACCAACAGGTAATGTCAATCGAAGGTTTCACCTCCCAAATGAACTTTTCTGTCTTAATGTGACATCACCACAAAAAAAGCAAGTCATGTAGTAGTTTTCTTGCAGCCACAAGTAAAATATGAAGAAGAATCTATGAAGAAGAATCAATGTGACCACTGTAGCATTGTCTCAGCACTGTTTGGATCCCGGTTTGATCCTCCTCTCCAACAGGTTGTACGTTTGCTTTGTTTTATTTATCTCCCAAATGCACTTTTTGTTTTGTTTGTACTTTCAACGCTACCGGCATTCAATAACACGCATGCTGTATCTTCTGAACAGAGAACAAGCACATTGCATAGAGGGATATTACAACATTGTAACGGAAGCAGCTTCTGGCTTTGTTTTTTTTTTTCCCAAAACTATTTGTTTATTTGTCTCTCCAAGATGAAAAAATAGTCCTATCCCCTGCCTGCCACCAGCATCCTGGCCCCCGCAACCCACATCCTCAACTCATTAGTTTTCTTTTTAATCGTTTCCTTTTTTTTACGCTATTAGTCATGTTTATTTGCAGATGCAAATTTCAAATCCTGCCTGGACTGCAGGACAAATGGAGCAGGTGGTGATATGCAATATGATGAAAGGAGCTTAAAACCAGGCAAAGCAATAAAAAAGAGATTTGTCAGGTGAGAACTCCAGAATAGACGCTGACCAAATGTAGGCCTTTGTTTTCTTACCTTCTTGCTTTAGCAAGCCAACCCATGCATTTCTCCTTTCCTCCAGGCAAAAAAAAAAAAAAAAGCTTGCTTTTATGTCTTCTCTATCCTTTATGACTGCTCATAAATCCATGTTTTATAGTTTTTGCCTTTTAAAATGTTACGTGGCTCTACATATGCCTCGCCATGTTCTGCCATTTAGCTAATGAAAATGTTATTGGTTGGTGCGTAAACAGGTATTTCCTTTGGCCACCTAAGTTTCCATCAGATGCACATTTCCATTGTATAGATGACCACACCTGTTACCATTTAAGTGGAGAAGCAAGGAGACTTGCAAAATTGGAAATTGAGCCGATTACGTTACTCTGGAGGTCAAGAGATGAAAGTCTTTTGTTTTAGATTGCCAGTCAAGGGGTACTTTGAAATATTAATTCCCAAGAAAATGATGTAAATTGAAATAATCAGTTCCAATGACAGCATAAAACACAATTGTATAAATGTGCAATTGAAACACAAAACTGTAAGTGTAATGATAATTTAAATGCAATTTATATTAAAATCTACACATAATAATTAAAAAAGACATAACAACCTCAATCACCAGTGATGACACGAGGGTAAAGAATCAAAGAAGAATTTCCATTTCATCCTTTCCTGCTCACTGACCTGAGTTCTTGTGTACTCTGACATCTCTTGATGCATTGAGAGTCTTTGGAAATTTTATATAACTTTAGAGGGATATTTTCCCTTAACATCCATCCATTTTCTGAACCGCTTATCCTCACGAGGGTTGCGTGAGTGTTGGAGCCAATCACAGCTGTCATCGGGTAGGGGGCGGGGTACATGCTGAACTGGTTTCCAGCCAATCGCAGAACACATAGAGACAAATAGTCTCGCTCACAATCACGTCAAAGGGCAATTTGGAGTCTCAAATGAATGCATGCTTTTGCGATGTGGGAGGAATCCAGAGTGCCCGGAGAAAACCCATGGAGGCACACGGAGAACATGGAAATCCCACACAGGGGACGGTATTCAAACCCCAGTCCTCAGAACTGTGAGGCTAATGCCCTAATTGGTTGTTCCACCATTCCACCTTTTTTCCCTTGACATGTTGTGTTCCACTTTAGGGGTTGTACCAGACAAGGATGAGAATAAACCGATACTGTAATTTTATTCAGAATGCACACAATGCACAAGTTAGACTTTCACAATAAATTATGTATTGTGAAAAAATTTGATTACAATTCTTGAAGAAAAGTAAATAGATGGCTCACAGATCATAATTATTTTTATATACTTTTACATGTGAAACCAAGATTACAAATGGGCTTTGTATGATACATTTTAAAGGTGTTTAAAAGTGCTTGAAAAATTCTCTGAAATAAACTGTAGGCCGCATGGTGGGCGACTGGGTGGGTAGCACATCCGCATCACAGTTCTCAGGCCCCTTGTTTAAATCCAACCTCGCCTGTGTAGAGTGTGCATATTCTTCCAGCGCCTGCGTGGGTTTTCTCCCACATCTCCAAAACATGCGTGGTCGGTTGCTTGGAGATTCTAAACTGCTCGTTGGTGTGAATGCAAGTGTGAATGGTTTGTTTGTACATCGTGTCCCCTCCAAATGGCCGGCGGTCCAGAAAATGAGTCAAAGACTAAACTGAAGCCATTTATTCCTCTACTCCTCTGTAGAAACCCGCATTGTCCATTACGTAATGGGAAAAAAGAAAGTATTTTTTCGGATGGTACCTTTAAAAACATTAATCATAGGGACAACAACAGTAAAACATTATAGTAATATTTCTGGTAATAAAGCTGTCCCATTTTTTTAAAAAACTTTACTCATGCTCCTAACATATGTGGTTATCATCGATCGACCATCGCTCTTTAAGAGAAAAGGTCGAATCCATTTGCGAAATAAACCCTTTATGGTTGTGTAAAAACAGACAGGGATGTATTGTGCAAAATGAAACCTCTCACCTTTTTACACATGGGGGATTTTTCTGAGCAACACAGCTACACAGTCTTGTTGGCTTTCACCGAGGTGCCTCTCTACTGTAGTCCTTGTTGTGACAGGAAGAAAGTGCAGATTCAATAATTAGCGACTCAATCACAGCACAGTTTTGTTGAGAACGCCATGCCCTCGCCAGACCATTCCAACTTGCGTCGACCCCCCTCATTATTTTGGAGGAGATATAACTAAACACAAACATTCTTCAATATTTCTGTGAGACTTACAGTACCTCAACTGTAGAATAGCTTCTACAGTATGTGCCTAACTGAGAATTTAACCACCATCCTTAAACTAGCGAATCATTTGGAAGACAATCAAAATTTTGGTACCGGAACATCCATCCATCCATTTCCTGAGCCACTTATCCTCACAACGGTGACTGAAGCGCTGGAGCCAATCCCAGCTACTGTATCTTCAGGCAGGAGGCAGGATACACCCAGAACTGGTTGCCAGCCACTCCTCGTGCCTATGGATGCAGACAACAGTCACACACACAATCACACCTAGGGGACACCCAGATCCTCAGGGCTGTGAGGCCAAAGCTCCAACCAGTAGCACCACTGTCTCACCTGAACCGCAACAACCTCCCTCCCCCCATATACTATATGAAGCTCCCTTTGTTACCTATTAATTGCTCATTAAATTCCCTTTTCTAGGCACAACAATTAATCTATTAATATACAAAGCTTCAATCATCAAACTATTTTGATAATGGATTAATCACTTGGAGCCATTGTTTTTCCTTATATTGTCTTCTGATTTCAGTCTCTGAGCTGTAAAACTGTCAACTGTATGATTTATGTAGTACAACATGAAGCCAGAATATCTCATTTTAGTTTTTAATCAAGACATTTGTAAATGTCTCCTTTTATTTTGAAAAAAAAAAAAAAAAATTATGTTTTTTCTGACATGTTGCAGACTAAACCAGGAACACCCAGCTGATTAATTACATTTTTTTTTTTTTTTTGCAGTTGACATATAAATAACCTACAACCAACATGTAGTTGAACTTGTATCAGCCTTAGAAATGTGAATCAAAATATTAGCTCATCACATTAATCAGTACGTTTCCAAAAACGGTCAGTACCTCACTCCGACTCGTGTAGTATTGCTTAATTGCCGTTTATTTGATTTAGTTTTATACTTTCAAAATATCACATAATCAACAATAATCTGTAAATAAACAGTACTTAATTAGAAATTTTTGATAAGCTTTAATGCAATATATATTTTTTATCTATTTATCAGTTTATTAAAGGAGTAATCTATAGAATAATAGATTCTAGGGATATTTCTGTAGACAGCCTAATTTATTTTTTCGTCACATGAACAGACACAAATACATACACTCACACACACATACCGCTAGTTTCCTCAAATTTTCTTGGCAAGAAAAAGTCATTCGGTTGATACAACCAAAAGCACGACTGTGGGTAACTACTATATACAGCGCTGCAGTGCTCATTCGCTGTGTTCTTGCAAAACTTCCTGTCATTTGGATGTAGTATCACACCCCCATTTCCTTTCATGTTGGCTTAGGAATTAATTTCAGCTGATAGAGATGGTACGGGGTGACTCGTTCCCCTTCAGTCAGTGCCCCCACTCACAGTGGGAGACATGTTGCGCACAAACAAAGTCACTGGATGTGTGTTTAGTTGCCACCACCTGCATCATTTGGTGTGGAGACATGTAGCGTTTGTACTGTTAATGCCATCTCCCACAGAGGCATCTTGTAATAACGCTAAACATCTGACACTTCACTTATGCTTCAGTTGACGTTTCCACGTCGTCAACTCCGTAATACGTTCACATCTCATTTGACACCAGCAAACAGCATCCGTTTTGTTGTTGTTTTGTATGCTTTTTTTTTTTTTTTTGCACGGTGGGAGGGGGTGCTGCTTTTGCCTCCCTGTGGGTTTGCTGCTGAGCCATCTGTGGATTTTGAGTTATTGTTTTTTCACTGATTTCCTTCATTAGTATCCAGGTACTGACCACTGACATTGGTAAAATGTTTTGTTTGTGTTCATTGGTGGGTAGTGGAATCCAGTACTCATGAAGTTGCATCAAGACGATATCACTTTGTGTAATGTACAAATGAGTAAAGAAGGAGATTGAGAACACTGATATTGACGGTCTCTGTATTCTGGTTGAACCTTCAAAGCTGAGCAGAACTCATTTCTGCAACACTGGTTGTCTTGGTTAATTAATTTTTCCCTGAGGAAATTATGTAAAGTGAATCAACTCGTTGGAGACTCAAACAACCATGAAACTTTATCTACCTAAAAGAAAATGTATAAAATAAAAATTGAACAATTTTGGCTGTCAAATATTAAAATAAGCTAAGCATTGGCCTGCATAAATCATAAAATTGAAAGGAAATAGAATAAAGTAACGGCATGGTGGAGCAGCTGGTAAAGCATTGGCGTCACAGTTCTGAGGTCCTGGGTTCAATCCCGGATCCACCTGTGTGGAGTTTGTATGTTCTCCCCAAGCCTGCGTGGGTTTTCTCTGGGCACTCCGGTTTCCTCCCACGTCCCAAAAACATGCAACATTAATTGGACACTCTAAATTGCCCTTAGGTGCGACTGTCTCAATGTGCCCTGCGATTGGCTGGCAACCAGTTCAGGGGACCCTCATGAGGATAAGCGGCAAAATAAAATGGATGGATGGATAGAATAAAGTAGGTGGAATGGTGGAGAAGCTGGAAAGCATTGGCCTCCCAGTTCTGAGGTCCAGGGTTCATTCGCCGCCTGTGTGGAGTTTGCATGTTCTTCCCGTGCCTGTGTGGGTTTCCTCCGGGCACTCTTGTTTCCTCCCACTTCCCAAAAGCCATGCACATTAATTGGTCACTCTAAATTGCCCCTAGGTATGATTGTGAGTGTGACCGGTTGTTTGTTTCTACCTGCCCTGCGACTGGCAGGCAACCAGTTCAGGGTGTAGCCTGCCTCCTGCCCGTTAACAGCTAGGGATTGGCTCCAGGACTCCTGCGAACCTCATGAGGATAAGCAGCTAAGAAAATGTATGTATGGATGGAATAAAGTAGGTGCATGATTGGCTGTCAACCAGTGTACGGTGTACTGCCTCTCCTCTTGCCCAAAGTAAAGTAGGAAACAGTGTGTGTGGCAGAGCAGCGGTCGTTGTTAGAGAAAATTCAGTGTCCTGCCTAAAAGAAACCAGTAGCTTCCTCTTTTCATTTTTTACAGTACGTATGTGAATTGTGCCATTGGATGTAACAACCAATCATCCCTCACTCATTGAATCACATTGCAAAATGCCCAAAACTGAATTGCTGTATATTCTACTTCCAATTTGCATTAGTTTTTTTTTTTTCCGCGCATCGCAGAATATCTGCTAAGAGACTAAACAATTGTGCACGTGCACAGTTTAGAGGGAACATTGGCTGACCTTGTTTTTTTGTTTGTTGTTTTGTTTGTTTGTTTTTTTTGGCACGCCGTCCCACGATCGACCAAGACTGCCTCACGATCGACCGGTCGATTCCGATCGACGCATTGAGCAACCCTGACTTATGTGGTCTTTGGGGTCTATAGTGCCTGCAGACACCATGTTGGTAATCCCTGCTCGGAATGAACTATTAGGTTTTGGAGGTTTTAATTCTTACATGATTTTTGTCAGGCACCATGGTGGATGCCTCACAGTTTTGGGTTCAAATCTCGGCTCCTCTGTCCGGAGTTTGCATGTTCTCACCGTGCCTGTATGGGTTTATATATATTGTTTCTATGTGCCCTGCAATTGGCTGCCGACCAGTTCAGGGTGTGCCCACCTCTTGCCACAGTCACATGGGATACGCTCCAGCATGCTTTCGAATCTTGTATGTATGTATATATGTATGCATGAACGAATGAACGAATGAATGAATGAGTTTTGCCTTATCTAACACACAATTTACACTCTGTTAACATAACAATCTTGTCACTCTCCATTTTTGTCTTCTTCTTATGACTGGCCTGCTCATGGATGGTGCTGGAACCTGTAGTCTCATGTGAGTACATCTATCACAATGTGAGATGAAAATCTCAGAAATTCCTTGAATCAAAAGACAAATGTGCAAAGCTTAGAGTTGCCATGTGTGTTCGGTCTGCAGGTGATCTCAACAGAGAAGTCGTGGGACCATATTTTTCGACTGACAGGCCCTGGTGCTGACCAGGACCCCAAAGGTCTCTTTATTATTGACATAGACACAGGAGACGTGTCAGTCACTCGCTCACTAGACCGTGAGGTCATCGATTCATACCAGGTAAGTGTGGTCTTCTATGTTTAATGACACTCAACTGTAGGGCATTCTGTCTCATGCATCTCACCCAAAATGAGGTTTATAGTCAGTAGATTTATGAAGCCCTAAAACGTTAACTTTCCTAGTCTTTCATATTTTCAAAAGGTTGGTGTCATCGGAGAGCTTGCTAAATTCACAAACTGACTACATACAATGAAGAAATTACTGTAAGTATTTGAACACCCCACTATATTGCAAGTTCTCCCACTGAGAAATCATGGAGGGGTCTGAAATTTTCATCGTAGGTGCATGTCCACTGTGAGAGAGACGATCTAAAAAGAAAAATCCATAAATCACAAAGTATGATTTTTTTTTTTTAGGATTTATTTGTTATGCAGCAGCAAATAAACATTTGAACACCTGAGAAAACCAATGTTAATATTTGGTACAGTAGCCTTTGTTTGCATTTACATAGGTCAAACGTTTCCTGTAGTTGTTGTTGTAGTTTGCACACACTGCAGGAGGGATTTTGGCCCACTCCTCCACGCAGATCTTCTCTAGATCAGAGAGGTTTCTGGACTGTTGCAGAGAAACACAGAGTTCAGCTCCTTCCAAAGATTTTCTTTTTGGTTTCGGTCTTGAGACTGGGTAGGCCACCTTGATATGCTTCTTATGGAGGCACTCCTTGGTTTTCCTGGCTGTGTGCTTCAGGTCATTTGTCATGTTGAAAGAACCAGCCTCTGACTAGGGTAAAAGGTTGTTCCCCAAAATCATTCAATGCATGGCCGCTGTCCTTCTCTCCTTAATACAGAGTTGTCCTGTCCCATGTGTAGAAAAACACCCCCAAAGCATGATACTACCACCCCCATGCTTCATTGTAGGGATGGTGTTCTTGAGATGCAACTCATCATTTGTCTTCCTCCAAACGTGGTTAGTGGAATTATAACCAAAAATTTCAATTTTTGTCTCATCTGACCACAAAACTTTCTCCCATGACTCCTCTGTATAATCCAAATGGTCATTGGCAAACTTAAGACAGGCCTTGACATGTGCTGGTTTAAGCAGGTAAACCTTCTGTGCCATGCATGATTTCAAACCATGACGTCTTAGTGTATTACGAACAGTCACCTTGGAAACGGTGGTTCCAGCTCTTTTCAGATCATTGACCAAGTCCTGTCGTGTAGTCCTGGGCTGATTCCTCACCTTTCTCAGGATCATTGAGACCCCACAAGGTGATATCTTCCATGGGGCTCCACTCCGATTGAGATTGACCATAATGTTTAGCTTCTTCCATCTTCTAATGATTGCTCCAACAGTGGACCTGTTTTCACCAAGCTGCTTGGCAATTTCTCCGTAGCCCTTTCTCGCTGTGTGGAGTTGTACATTTTTGTCTCTAGTGTCTTTGGACACCATTTTGGTCTTGGCCATGTGACAAGTTTGAGTCTTACTGATTGTATGGGGTGGACAGGTGTCTTTATGCAGCTAACGACCTCACACAGGTGCATCTGATTCAGGATAATACATGGAGTGGAGGTGGACTTTTACAGGTGGACTAATAGGTCTTTGTGGGTCAGAATTCTAGCTGATAGACAGCTGTTCAAATACTTATTTGCAGCTGTTTCACACAAATAAATTGTTAAAAAATCCTACATTGTGATTTCTGGATTTTTCTTTTTAGATTATCTCGCTCACAGTGGACATGCATCTACAATGAAAATTTCAGACCCCTCCATGATTTCTAAGTGGAAAAACTTGCAATATAGCAGGGTGTTCAAATACTTAGTTTCTTCACTATTATTATTTTTAAAAACCATTGGGGCCTTGTGATCGAGGAGCTTTTTAACCACCATAGTGACCTCAAACCCAGAGACAGAACAGCCTGCCCCAGACACCCCAGACTCTGCTTCCTCATGGGAAGGCATGTTGGGGGAATTGAGATCTTCAAAGTATTCTCCCCACCTCCTCACAATGTCCCAAGTTGACCACCAGTGCCACATCCTCACTATACACAGTGGTGATTGTGCACTGCTTCCTCCTCCTGAGATTCCAGATGGTGGATCAGAATTTCCCTTTTGCCTCAGCGACCACCATAGCTGTATTCCGCTTGGCCAGCCAGTATCCAGTGGCTGCCTCAGGAGTCCCTCTGCCCAAAAAGGCCCGATCGGATTCCTTCAGCTTGACAATATCCCTCATTGCTGCTGTCCACTAGCAGCACGTTCGGGTATTTCCATCTTGACAGACAGAGAACATACTCTCTTGCGGCCACAGGTTTGGTCAGTAGACTCTGCAATAGAGATGCAGAACGTGGTCCACTCAGACTCAATTTCCCCCACTTAACCAGAGACCTGGGTGAAGGTCTGCTGGAGGTGGGAGTACAAACTCCTTTTGACATGGGATTCTGCAAGACATTCCTACCATCCCCTTAGAATGCATTCGGACCTTTCAGGTCAGACAGGCATCTTCGCCCACCATCAGAAGCAAGTCGCCACTGGGTGGTGATCAGTTGACTCTGTTCACCTGAATGCCCAAGACATGGGGCTGCAAGTCTGATGACACAACTACAATGTTGATTATTAACTGCGACCTAGGGTTTCCTGGTGCCAACTCCATGTGTAGACACCATTTTACTTTACATGGTGTTAATTACAGACAATCCCTGGTGAGCACAGAAGTCCAATAACAGAAAACCACTCTGGCTCTGATCGGGGGCTTTCAAATTTCACTGTTATTGCCCACTTGAGGATTGAAGTCCCTCAGCAGAATGATGGTGTCCCCACTTCCCCTGCCCCTCACAACCAAAATCGGAGGGAGGCTACCTTATTATCCACCAGGGTGACCCCTAATGTTCAGGGGCTGAGCTGGGGAGCAATAAGTATACCCACAACTGCTCGGCACCTCTTACCATGGGCAACTCCAGAGTGAATGAGGATCTAACCCCCATGCATGGAAGTAAGGCTGTTTATATCTTGTCGGAACTTCTGAACTTCACACAACAGCTCGGGTTCGTTCCCTGCCAGAGAGGTGACATTCCCCATCATTCATATTTACATGAACAAACATAAACAATATGATCAATCTGGCTAAGTTAACAAGAGGATTTACAATTACCATTTATACCTCTGTGGTTTTGACATTATGAGCAGCAATGTACACGGTTGAGTATTATATTGCTGTGTTCCCCTAAAAATCCTTATTGCACACCATGCTTAATGGTGCTTTTCATGATCCTTTCTCGTGATGTCTTTTCTCTCATTTTAGTAAGTATGAATTTAATGATTTACTGTACATACAACGGCTTAAGTTGGAAAATCTGATGTATATATATATATATATATATATATATATATATATTATATATATATATATATATATATATATATATATATATATATATATAATCTCTATCCTGTCTGAGGCAACCAGCACAGAAAAAATATGTATAAGTTTCAGAATCAGACTACATTTACCGAAACATGATTGAAACAAGGACACACACCACACCCAGACACACATATACTCACTTTGAAATACTTGCCAGGACTACAATACACAGTGGGACGGGCCGCTTGTCACGTTCCCGCTCCTTCTGGTCAGCCTTCATTCAGACTCAGTCTGATCGGCTGGGACTAGCAGGGGTCATGCCTCACTCTCACAAGCCCTGTTCTCACATGTGGCTGTCGGCGCCATGATTATTCAGGAGGGAAAAGTGATACAATCCGCACCAATGCTCCCCCATGTAAAACTAGAGTGCCTACAAATGTGCAGAAGGTGAAACCTCAAGACGAGGTAAAGGGTTATACATTTTGCCTCAAATAACCAATGTATGTACTGTACCCATAACACGCCCCTCGTGAAATTCCAATTCATTTCAGGGGTGAAAGTTCAGTTGTCTGCAGGCAGCGGCGTGTGAGCGTTCTAGGTAAGCATGGAGTTTACGAACATCATCTATGAATGGGAGGAGGGTCAGGGCCTTCTAGCATTGCTCCCTTAAGTCCCACAGATGACACAAAAGTGTTCCATAACTGCGCGTATACTGTACCTCACTGAACTACCTGGTGTGGTCTGCAAGGTGCTGGTTTCCCTACACCACCGCACGTAACATCAAGAGTAGGCTCACATTTTACGAGAATATTCCAATATTGTGGCGAGAGTCAGGGAGGGTTAAACAACCTGTCTCTCTCATAGCCACAGATCAGCTCAACAATAGAGAAAATAACCAACTAAATATCTTCTCGGGTAGTATTGTGTCCTCCCAGGGAAAAGTCAGGGTGATACTGGTTTGCATTCCCCACCAGTTTCCTCAGTTCAGGCAACTTGTCGGTACATGAAAGGACGCCGTTTGAAAATTTTGCTCTTTTGAGTCCTTACCCGGACACAACAGTTTACTGCCCAGCTTGAGTGGGCGGTACTGGACATCGTGCCATAGTGATCTCCCTGTGCTATTGCAATCTGGAAAAAACTTCCACACAGAACGTGGAGATAATGACAATGGAGATCATCAGTTACTTTTGAATCTTACAGCAGTCGTTTGAGCGGAAGCCGATTGTGCGCGTATTTCCCACAATTCATCGGCCGCCTTAAGTTCACGAATCTGTTGCGAGAAACCTTTAATGTGATCCATCTCCATCTCGACGCTGAGTCAGTCTGCGTGAACAGTAATGAGGAAGCGCTAGTCTTGGCTGACAGCGGCTTTCATTAAAGACAATGATTTTGCTCATCATAATTGTCTACCAACAACCTGTGGACAGCCTGGAACAATCAGGTCACTCGCTGTCAAATCGTTCTATGATTCTTCCATTCTACACTTTTTGCAAGAAAAAGCTTTCATTCGGCTCAGAGTTTAGGTTGTTACCCCCGGGGTGCACAGTTTGATCTGCTGCTACGAGCCTCATAAATACTCAGAGAGCTCATTTGCTGGGTGTCTTTTGTTTTCCCTTCCTAATGGGGACACGGAATGGAAAGTCCAGGGACATCCAGCAGATTATATTCAGGCTTGTTCGAAAGTGGTGGTGGTCCCCTCATTGCAATTAATGTGAGAGCACAGACATACAGACACCTATAAGTGTGTTTCTGTGTTTATGTATGTTATTTGAAATCTTCAACTTTTTAAAAAAATGTAGCATGAGTTTTGAAAAATTAAAATGCTTAAATATTCAATGCTACAGTTTGGTATTTGACAAGAAAGCGTCACCTTCCCTTTTGATGTCCTTTGTGTCATGCTCCTGGCTTCCTGCCCAGGCTGGGCTTGGCCAGCCAATTAGTCAGAGCACACCTGCACCGTGTTACAGTTGATGACGCCCAGTATATATAGGACTTGGGGGACGACTTGTCCTCCGCTAGCTCGTCGTCCTTGATCCCTCGTTCCCGCACTCCTGCTTGCCTGACTTGTGTTCTCCGTGCACCGACCCACGCCTGTCCACTGACCACCCTCGTGAGCCTGCCGTACTATAACTTCCGCCTGGTTTGGACTGCTTACCTGAACAATGACCTTGGACTGAATAAAGGTTTCCTCTGCACCGTCTGCGTGTCTCTGGAGTCGTGCATTTGGGTCCTCCCTCGTGCCCCGTTCATGACAGAACAATCTAGCCAAAACATGGACCCAGCCGACTCCGAAGCCATCCGCCGTGCGCTGCAAGTTCAGGGCAAACGCCTGGTCGAGCAAGAGGCTGCTCTCCAGGTAACCAACAAGAGGCTCCATGAGATCTGCACCCAGCTGGAGCTGTGGCTAACCTCCCAGGCTAGCGTGGTTGCCACGCCAACGGTGGCCACTCCACCGGTACCACCGTTTCCGCCCGCATCGTTCTCTACGGAGCTCCCCTTTAGCAGCGTTACCCCGCTCTCCCGACCAGAACGATTCTCAGGCGACTCGGGGAACGTCAAGCCTTTCCTCGTTCAGTGCGATCTCCATTTTGAACTGCAAGCGGCCGCTTTTCCCACGGACCGCTCCCGTATTGCCTTCGTCATCTCCCACATTACGGGGAGGGCGGAGGCGTGGGCCACTGCCGAGTGGAGTCGTAACTCGATCTGCCGTTCATGGACGAGGTTTGTCTGTGCGGTCACCCAGGTTTTCCAGTACGCGGCTCCGGAACGCCAGGCGGCGTCCTCGCTCATGACAATTCGTCAAGGACGTCACCACGTGTCGACTACGCCATTGAGTTCCGGATCTGCGCCGCCGAGAGTCGATGGAATGAGGACGGCCTGCACGACGCCTTTTTCCAGGGGCTTTCCTCCCAAATCCGGGGTCTCCTCATCGCTGTAGATCTTCCACACTCACTGGACGCACTCATCGCGTTGGCCCTCAAGGTTGACCAGCGACTAGTAATGGAGGATCAACTAGCCGTGATGACTGAGGGAGAGAGGGAGGGGTCCAGTCTGGCTGCCGCCCGGTCGTCCACTGCTGAACCCATACAGGTGGAGGGTCTCGACGGGCCAGTGGAGGAGCGTCTGCGCCGGCGACGGGAGGGTCGCTGTTTTTACTGGGGGTGTTTAGGACACTTGATCGCCCGCTGCCCGATTCGACCAGAGCACTCTGACATCAGGATCTCTACTCCGGTGAGTGTGCGGTATACCGCAGGGGAGTCAGGGAGGTCCCTTCTTCACCTCACCTTGGGAACGGACTCCCGTTCATGCACTGTGACGGCTTTCATAGATTCCGGGCCGGACGCAAACCTGATAAATCCCCGCGTGGTCGAGGAGCTGGGGGCAGCAACTTTCCCCACGCAACGGCTTTGTCACGCCTATGCCGCCAACGGCAAGTTCCTTTGTCGGGTTACACATCGCACTCAGACGTTACGTATGAGCTTTCGGGATGCTCACTCGGAGCGTATTACCTTTCATGTCTTCAACGCACGTAGTAGCGACATCATCCTGGGCAGCCCGTGGCTCAAAGAAAATAACCCGCACATAGATTGGGCCACGGGTCAGATCAAGACTTGGGGAGAGGACTGTCTCAGTCGCTGTTTCGCTGTCCAGGAAAACAAGGGTATTCAAGTCGCGCCAGTTCGGCTAACAGAACCTAGTACCGCCCCGGAGCTGACCACTGTGCCCTCCTGCTACCATGACCTCCGGGAGGTCTTCTCTGAATCTAAGGCAAAGTCTCTGCCGCCACATCGGTCATACGACTGCGCGATTGAACTCCTGCCAGGCCCTCCTCTCCCAGAGGGAAACTGTTCTCGTTAACAGGACCAGAGCATCAAGCCATGAGGGACTACATCGAGGACTCGCTGGCAGCTGGACTCATTCGCCCCTCATCCTCACCAGCCGGTGCAGGGTTTTTTTTTTGTCAAGAAGAAGGACTCCACGCTGCGACCCTGCGTCGACTACCGAGGACTGAACGACATCACAGTCAAGAACAGGTACCTTTTGCCGGTGATCGCTACAGCATTCGAACTCCTTCAGGGAGCCCGGATCTTCACCAAGCTCGACTTGCGCAGCGCTTACCATCTGGTGCGGATTCGGGAAGGGGATAAGTGGAAGACGGCGTTCAACACCCCCACAGGGCACTATGAGTATCTTGTGATGCCTTTTGGAGTGACAAACGCCCCGGCCGTCTTTCAAAACTTCATTAACGACGTGCTTTGGAAGTTTCTGAATAAATCTGTCTTTGTATCCCTGGATGACATTCTCATCTTTTCGGCAGACCTAACCTCTCACATTCGACAAGTCAGAGAAGTGCTCCGGCGTCTGCTGCAGCACCAATTGTACGTGAATATGGACAAGTGTAAGTTAAATCGGGCATCCGTGTCCTTCCTGGGCTTCGTCCTGGCTGAGGGAGAGATACGGATGGACCCCGGGAAGGTCGACGCGGTGCTGCGGTGGCCTACCCCGCCAACAGGAAGGACGTACAGAGGTTTTTGGGATTTGCCAATTTTGATCAGAAGTTCATAAGGAACTTCAGTTCCGTGGCCGCTCCTCTGCATGCGCTCACCTCGCCAAACACCACCTTCGAGTGGTCCAGGACCTGCCAGGAGGCCTTCAGCAGGCTAAAGGCAAGTTTCACTGCTGCGCCCGTTCTCATTGTTCCGGACCCAGATAACCAGTTTGTGGTGGAGGTGGATGCATCTAATTCAGGAATCGGAGCAGTCTTGTCGCAGAGGAGTCCCAGGGACGGAAGGATCGAACCGTGCACGTTCCTGTCTAGGAAGCTGACCCCGGCAGAGAGGAACTACGACGTGGGAGATCGGGAACTGCTGGCGGTCAAAAGCGTGTTGAGGAGTTGCGGCACTGGCTGGAGGGCTCGCAAGTACCGTTCGTTGTCTTCACGGACCATAAGAACCTTGAATAGCTGAAGTCTGCGAAGAGGTTGAATGCCCGCCAGGCCAGGTGGGCCCTGTTTTTCACCCGGTGTCCTTCCCCCCAGGCTCCAAGAAAGGCAAGCCGGACGCACTCTCGTGGATCCACGAGGGAGGGCCCACGGATTCAGAAGCCGCTACTATCCTACCAGAGGCGTGCTTTGTGTCCGGCTTCACTTGGGCGCTCGAGTCGCGGGTGAAGGAGGCCCTGGGAGAGACGCCGGCGCCCGCAGATTGTCCGTCGGGCTGCCTTTTCGTCATTCCATCTCTGCGGGGAGACGTCGTCAACTGGACCCATACCAACAAGACGGTCTGCCACCCGGGTATGGCAAAGACGCGTTCAGTGGTCGAACAAAGGTTCTGGTGGCCCAACCTCAGCAAAGACGTAAGGGAGTTCGTCAACGCCTGCCCGGTATGTGCGGCCAATAAGACTTCCCGCCTATGGCTTGTTGGTGAGTTGCGACCCCTGTCCATCCCCTTTCGTCCGTGGTCACACATTGCGCTGGACTTCGTCACCGGCCTGCCGCCTTCCCAAGGGAACACAGTGGTGCTGTCCGTAGTGGACCGTTTCTCCAAGATGATCCACTTCGTGCCGCTTCCGAAGATCCCGTCGGCCAAGCAGACAGCCCAGCTGGTGTTAGACGAGGTCGTCCGTTACCACGGGCTACCCCAGCACATTGTTTCGGACAGGGGTCCGCAATTCAGCGCCCGTTTCTGGAAGGAGTTCTGCAACCTCATCGATGCTTCAGCTAGTCTGACATCAGGTCATCACCCGGAGTCTAATGGCCAGACTGAGAGTATAAATCAGGAGTTGGAGACCGGTCTTCAATGTCTGGCATCCAGGGACCAGAGCACGTGGAGCCATCACATCAAGTGGGTGGAGTATGCCCACAATTCTCTACCCTCCGCCTCAACAGGTATGGCTCCACTCCATGTCGTGCATGGCTATCCTCCGTCCCTGTTTCCTCCACTGGCCACAGACTCCGCGGTCCCGTCGGCCCTGGCCGTGGTGCGACGCTGCAAACGGACCTGGGAAGCAGCTCGGAGGACACTGCTGCGCATGAGCAGCGCCTACAAGGCCGCAGGGGACCGCAAGAGAAGGGCCGTACCAGAGCTCAGAGTGGGATAGCGAGTGTGGCTCTCCACCAAAGATCTCCCGCTGCGGACGGAATCCCGCAAACTTGCTCCCAGGTTCGTTGGCCCGTTCCCGATTTCCAAGATCATTAACCCGGTCGCCGTTTCGCTCAAACTGCCCAGGTCGATAAGGGTGCACCCTACGTTCCACGTCAGCAGACTTCGCCCAAATCGCACTTCGTCCCTGGCTCCTCCGGTCTTCTGCCTGGTTTGGACTGCTTACCTGAACACTGACCTTGGACTGAATAAAGGTTTCCTCTGCACCGTCTGCGTGTCTCTGGAGTCATGCATTTGGGTCCGCCCTTGTGCCCGGTTCGTGACACTTTGAAAGCAAATCTAAGAGGCAACCGCATGTCAAACCATGCCATGCAGAGAGAGGATGCGCTCACATAAATCATGTGCCTCCCGTTACTAAAATATCTTTTAACCATCACAAGAATTTGAGGTTATCAATTAAATAGGTTCATATTTGTACTTTTAGTTACTCAATATTTCCAAAGTATTCCATATTATGTTCGGATTATACTGATGGAGGTTGACCATTGTTCGTTTTTTATATAATTGCATTTTTGAATTTGTAGAAGGTGGGTTTGAATATTCTATTAGGAGAGCAATTTATTGCATTCCAATTTGAATGAGAAGCTTTTAATTTAATTGTTTTACTCATGTGAGAATGTAGTAATAATTCCAATAAAAGCAGATAGACTGACAATTGGGCCCATTAAAAAATGTTTTTACTGCTTTTTCTTTTTGGGTCATAAAGGGCACTGTACCTAAATAAAGAAAAAAAAACTTAACAAAAAGGATATGCTGAACAGAATGATTCCTGTTATATTCACATTGTTGTACACTCAAAAATGTTGCAATTAAAGAAATGCCACAAACTCACTACCATTTTGTAGAATGCATGAAAATAATGGAAATTGAAAGAAAATTAATTGTTACTGACTGAGTAGCCGTCAACTCACCTGACATTGGAGGCAGCATGAGTTAATTTCCTACTCAGTGAATCTGTGCGTGTGCGTGTTTGTGCATGTTTGTGCCCGTGCGACTGGTTTTCCATCTCTATATAGTATGTGCCCTGGCTTTTTTTGAATAGATTAATATTTTAAGAGGATTACAGTCCAGTACAGTCTATGGCATTTTGTATTGATAACATTTCAATTTTGATTCCACATGAATTACAGTAATAGGTAACTGTTATGTGTACCAATTTTATGCCCACTCGCTGTATAGTTCCTGCAACTGCAAATGTTTGTCCCAAACCCCTCTCCTGATTTCTGCTTGACTGGACCATAATTTCCTGTTCCTTAGATTTCATAATACGCTGCCTCAAGGAAATAGGCACAGTCCGCACAGAGTCCCTGTATCTGGTCATGTATAAAAGAACAACACACGCATCCAAATATAAACACACTGTGGTCGTGTGCAAATTGAGTGCAAACAGACCTGTGAAAACCACAATTCCACTAGTCTTTATTTCAGAATGTTATCATATAAAGTATACAAACACTTGGATGAATGCACGCACACACACACACACACGCACACACACTGGTTCAAAAGCCGGTATCCCCATGCCTTGCGTGGAGTTTATGTTACTCCGTTCTCCTCCCACATCCCAAAAACATGCAAGGTAGGTTAATTGAAAAATAAATTGGTAAGTGTCATAGGTGGATGTGAGTACAAATGGTTGTTTGTCAATATGTGTCCTGCAATTGACAAGCGACTGGTTTAGTACCCCGCCTTTTGCTCCCTGACCTGGGATAGGCTCCAGCTGGATCAATGACTGCTTGGGAGGTTAGCCTGCCAGATGGGAATTCCCTGATTTTAACTGTTTTTTAAAAAGAAATTAATGGATTGTATCAATAATGGGAAATAATGTAGCCCGATGGGGGCACAAGCTAGTGCAATCTGTAGGCCGGTCCCAAGCCTGGATAAATACAGAGGGTTGCGTCAGGAAGGGAATCCGGCATAAAACTGTGTCAAACAAAAATGACCGTACTTCTAAAGAATACCATATCGGATGGGTCGTGACCCGGGTGAACAATGCTCGCCCCCGGCACCGTTAACCTGCTGGGCATTGGTGGAATTTCAACTACTGTGGGTCGAAGACAAAGAAGAGGAGGAAACCGGATTCATTGGTAAAAGAAGAAGAGGAATGCATAGAGCCTACAACTGAGTGTAGGGTCTTTGAATGTTGGGTCTATGACAGGAAGTCTCAGGAGTTGGTTGACATGATGATTAGGAGAAAGGTTGATCTATTGTGCATCCTACCTGTGGAGCATAGCAGCTAATCAAATTATATTTTACAGCCTCAATTTCAAATTTCAATCTGATCACTCAATCCGATATTCTTTTGGGTATGTTCAGAGTTGCTCAATATGAATCATAAAAAGCTTATCTATAGTTGACAACATGCTGGAAGTTACATGGAAATATGACTTTTAACGGACCCTATAACATCTTTGTCATCTGACCTTAAAGCAGACTCGTAGTCCATGAAAAAACATACACTACAGTCAACAATTAGACTTGAACATAGATCAGGAAAATCTTTATATTGAATGACCATAACTAGTTTTTACCAGATTCCCTTAACAGAAAACAAGCATCCAGGAAATTCTACCTGCACTCGGCAGTATGCAGGTATTTTTATTTTTGTAACATTGGATGTTTTTTGAGCCAGAAAGTTACTGCATTGATTTACATCCGCTGAATCATAATGTTTAAAATGAATCAATGTTCGACTTTCCTTCCACAAATTGTGATACAAATCCAATTGTTGCTAAACCGCTTTGTTACAACCCTAACATTTATTTATTCATTTATTTTGCATCATTTCTGTTTCTAAAATTGCACGTGTATTCACGTGGGATAACTTTGCTTTACTTGGCATATTTGTCAAAGCTTCCAAACATTTAATCTTGGCTTGTAGTCAATCTCATCAAACTCCAGGGGATGTCACCCTCCTTCTGTTTCACCCTCTTAGACCGCCTTGCATACACACTGCTGTGCAACATCCACCCAGATAACATGATTAAACAGTGAGAGGGCTGTTGCTCAGCTTCGTCCTGGATATTCGGACTGTTCACCGACTGTGAGGTTATGCATTTGCCTTTGAGCGTGCCACCTCGTTCAGCTATGAATGGCCTCACCGCATCATTTGCTGAACTTTTTGATGGCCACGTTGACCTCGAAAAACAGAAATCTCAGTTAAGGTGGACCACTGGATATTCAAGCATCGTCAAACGTACAGGTAGTTAAACTTGGGAATCAATTCAGCATTTTACTTACTTGTAATTAGATTAGGTAACTCATAACTGTGAGTTCAAACAACCTGACAAAATGACCCGAATGCTTGTGATATACAGTAGTAATGACGCCATTATTTATCAATGCGAAGAGTGGCTTGAGAATGTACTGGAATGTATAACAATAGGTAATATTACACAAACCAACCCATCAACTATCAATGGAGCTTTTAAGATGCTAAAAATGTAACACTGCAACAGACAACGTAGCGGAGTAACAGACACGTTTTTAACCATCCTACCAAGCAATTCCATCAGTCCATCCATCCAGTCCAACTTAATGCAATACTTTTATAGAAGTAGATTAGTGCAACCGGGATTTGCATTTAAAATGGGATTTGAATTTGAAATGTTACATGAAATAGGATTTGAATTTGAAATGTAAAATTCAATGATTCGCTGTCTGAAATTTAACTTCATTGTTAAGAAAGCAGGGTTACTCAAATTCAATGTTAAGGCAGGGTTACCTCTGGTCACAGACATTAGCAAAGGATGTGAGAACCCAATACCCAGCAGCCAGCCAATCCTGCTACGCTTTCTTAGTCATGTGACATCTCTGTAGCGGTCATTGCAGATGATGCTACCCAGCACCCAGTCAATCCAGTTACACTTTCTTAGTCACGTGACGTGACGTGACACAAAGTGGCGGGCATATGGAGGACTGTGACTGACGTCACTGCCGAGCATGAGCATTAATTGTCCACCATATTGGAAAACAAACAAGTGTATCGGCAGCTGTATCTCCACGCACCAGTGGCTCCATTATTATTATTATTCTTTTTTTAAAACTTGCACAAACCAACTAGTCTCCAGGTATGGTTAACTTCTCTCCTGTGGTTGGCTGCTCCAAAAGAGCAGGACCTGATGTAAACAAGTCATTCTTCAGGATTCAAGCTGTTATAACAAGGCAGGGAGAACAAGATGAAAAACTTTCTTCTCAGCGTTAAAGGGATTGGCTGGCAGCATTGTCCAGAGCAGATATAAACACTGCTAATCTGTCCCAGTTTTGTGTCTGCTCTGATCATGTCACAGGTAATTGTTTTTTTGTCACTTGAGTGATAAATTTAAATAAACAGGTGACCTAGATCTGCAAGCCCAGACAATGGTGGGTTATATATGGCTGCGAGGTGTGTTGGCACTTGGAACATGTGAACATTGAAACTTGAAACCATACCTGGAGGTTGGTTGGTTTGTGCAAGTTTGAAAAAATAATGAAGTCACTGGTGCTTGGAAATAAGGCTGCCAGCACACTTGTTTGTTTTCCAATATGGAGAACAATTAACGGGCATGCTCGGCAGTGATGTCAGTCACAGCCCCCTTTGTTCCCGCCACTTCGTGTCACGTCAGAAAGCGTAACATGTATGGCTGGCTGCTGGGTGTTGGGTTCTGACATTCTTTGCTCATGTCTGTGACCAGAAGTAACCCCGCCTTCTTAACAATGAAGTTGAGTAATCCTGCCTTTTTAACAACGAAGTTGAGTTTCAAACAGTGAATTATTGAATTTTATATTTCAAATTAAAATCCTTTTTAACACATTCAAATCCTATTTCTCTTAACATTTCAAATTCAAATCCTATTTCAAATTCAAATCCCAGTGGCACTAATCTACTTCCATATACCTTGGTGTCCATTCCAAAACCCCTATAAGAGGGATTTTTTAAACTATTTTTATCTTGCCATCTAAATGAAAGAGGTCTTCATTTTCTATCTTTTCAATATTTTACTTACTATCCAATGTTTTATTGAACCCCCCTATCCCAAGAATGGCTATTTTCTATCTTCCTTTCCAGTCCATTGGAATCTTTTCTGCTGATGTGATGAATACATGATTTTGGATAAGGATCTCTTGGAGAAGACTTGTAAAAAAAACTGTGCCCAAAATACACAATCTTAAGAAGCAATCTTCTGCTAATGAGCATATGAACATTCTTTAAATAATTTAGCATCACTGTAATATTCTTACTGACCTTTAAACATGCACTAAACAATAAACAGAGGCTTTCAAAGTACAAATGAGATAACAGAGCCTTTCCAAATAGAGATTAAGAAACGAGTACTAACACATGGATTACAGGAAACATCCAGTGAATCAAAATGGGTGAAATCTATGGGTCCAGCTATCTATTTTGAGAAACTCTTTAATTTTAATTTGTCGTTGATGTCTGTTTGGGTAAATTGTAGGAGGCAAAATTATTGCATCCAACTCAGCCTGAGTCTGCTTAGTGTTGTTGTGAAACACCACATATAATCTCCAATCTGGCACTGACACATCCCTGTGGCCTTAAATCCTAGGGGTTACAGGAGTTGGAATCGGACGACTTTGGGGACCTTTCTAATGTGTTGTATTTGTACTTTCACTGTTGCACAGCAAGGTTTTGTGGATATGTATGATCACAACTGTGTGTAAATTTACTCACATCCCTGTGCAAAAGTCCAACTTGATAAATCCAGCATTATGTGTGGGAATGTTTGGCATGGTGGAGCAGCTGGAAGGCGTTGGCCCCACAACCCGAGTTCAATTCCAGCCTTCCCTGTGTGGAGTTTGCATGTTCTCCCCGTGCCTGTGTGGGTTTTTTTCCAGGCACTACGGTTTCCTCCCACATCCCAAAAACATGCAACACTAATTGGACACTCTAAATTGCCCCTAGATGTGATTGTGAGTGTGGCTGTTTGTCTATTTGTGCCCTGCGATTGGCTGGTAATCAGTTTAGGATGTACCTTGCCTCCTGCCTGTTAACAGCTGGGATAGACTTCAGCACTCCCGCGACCCTTGTGAGGATAAGCGGGTAAGAAAATTGATGGAAGGATGTTCGTACGGATACTTTAAGCACACTTTTATGCTGTAGAAATGGCACACTAACTTATAAGCTATCCATCAACAGTTGGTGGTGTTCTTTTTTTCCTATTAATAAAATACTTTGCCAAGAAAGCAAACAAAAACAAGAGCTAAAATATTATTTTGTCATACACAGTTGTCAAAAAGAGACACTACAGTATATTAAATTTTTCACTTTGCTGGAGTTGCCACTAGGAAGAACAATAAAATCTCCCTTTTTTGTGTCCAGGGAAGGGAATTGAGAAGTGAACGGAAACAGATTTTCTATCTCCTGTGGACTCTCTGAAAAGTAGAAGTAGGTTTCTACAGGGTGGAAGAGTAGCTGCTGATAAAGACTGAGCCACATGAGTGTTTGGGAGGTGATGAGTACTACTCATACGGTAGCTATCGCCAACCAGTTTCACAGGGATCTTAAAAAAAACAACCGGCAGACATATCCCTTTGAATTCACCTCCACATCAATCGGAGGAAAGGTGGTTACTTCAATGCCACAGTGCGAGACAAACACTGAGCGAAATGGAAAACGAGTCGATAACAAAGGAGTGCAGTGGAAAGGCTTCCAGATGCATAATCCATAGTCCTTCACAGTGTCTATTCATATCTGGCTTGAATTATATAATAAAGTAAAATTACGATTTATTTAAATGAACCAAACTGGCCGCAACGGGTTAGCGCATCTGCCTCACAGTTCTGTGGACTGAGGTTCAAATCCAAGCCCGCCAGTGTGGAGTTGTTAGCATGTTCTCCCAATGCCAATATAGGTTTTCTCGGGGCACTCTGGGTTCCTCTCACATCCCAAAAACATGCATTAATTGGAGACTCTAAATTTCCCTTAGGTGTAATTGTGAGTGCGAATGTTGTTTGTTTCTGTGTGCCCTGCATGTTTCACATGTGGCTTCTTTCTTTATTCCTCATTCCAGCACAAGTGCCTCAATTACCTCTGGTTACCGTGTTCGTTTGTCAAAGGACTTTCAAGATAAAAGATCAAACGATAAACGTAGCTAAAACATTACAGTATATACTTATTGCTTCCTAGCCATGATATGTAGACACGATCTTGCCGTCCAAAATGGAGTTGTAAACAAAAACACTTGGTCGCTGTGACATCAATGGAAAAATATCTATTAGCTGGCAACCAGTTCAGGGTGTACCCCACCTCCTGCCCAAAGATAGCTGGGGAAGGCCTCAGCATTCCAACGACCTTAGTGAGGATAAGCAGCTCAGATGATGGATGGATGAATGAATAAATCTACTCTGGTTTGTAACTGTTTGGACAGTAAGTAGTGGCGTTTACATGTCAGTGCAAATATTTCCAATAACTACTATTTATGACATCATCTGGAGAAATAGAACTTTTTCTGCCTCTTTGGTTAAATATAGGTTGAACATGATTTGCAAATCATGCATTCTATCTTTAACACAACGGCCCAACTTAATTGGAATTGGTTTATGTATCAATAAGGTTGATCTTGACTGGTTACTATGGGAGTGAGCAATCCTAATAAATACTGCTGTACCTACAGTATATTTCATTAACATTCCACACATTGCTCCAAGGCAGGCGATGCAGTTCACCAGATCATCACTTTTCACCCTGTAGAACAGTCTTATGATTATGTATGCCCTAGGTCAGATTCTCTGCATGCTGATGTCTGCCACATTCTCCCGTCCTTTTTGGCCTTGTTGGAATTCAACATCTCCTAGAAAAAAGGACAAGAAAAAGGCACCGGATGAACATTAAAATGCTATGCACCCAATAAACTTAGTTCGCTTTTGTGTGCATGTGTGCCACAGGCTTTTAGTTCCAAGATGAAAAAGGGAGTGTGATGATATGTTAAGTGGAGCGACTTATGGTAGAGAGGGTGTGTGATGTCATGCATAACTGATTGGAAAAGGGAAAGACTGAGAAGGTGGTGAAATGCCTGGGAAGAATCAGACTTGCCTAATATATAATTGCTTAGTTAGCTTTTCTGCTACGATCTAATGAAAAAAGAAGTAAGGCAATCATTTACCTCAACATTAAAAAAAAATCTTGAACATGAAATATGAGAAGAGGAAATTCTAATTAATAATACAATTTCATCCATCCATTTTCCATACCGTCTCAAGCCCATCCGAGCTGGGGTACATCTTGAAGTACTCACCACAGACAGACAAATAATCATTCACACCCACATTCATACCTACAGCCAATTCAGAATCTTCAAGTAACCTGCCATGCATGTTTTTGGAATATGGTATGAAACTATATCCCCAGAGAGAACCCACACAGGCATGGGGAGCGCAGAGCGCAAGCAAACTCCACATAGGCGAGATCAGATTTGGTCCCGGGTCCTCAGAACTGTGAAGCACATGTGCTAACCAGATGTCGACTGTGCTGCCAACTGAAAATACCATCTAATCTAAACTAATAGAGGCCATCTAATCTATCAATCCATCTAACTGCTTATTGTCACTTGGGTTGTGGTAGTGCTGGAGCCTATCCCAGCTATCTTTGGGAAGTTCTCCCTGAACTGGTTCCCAGCCAATCAAAGGACATATATAAGCAAACAACCATTCACAATCACATTCATACCTACGGGCAATTTAGAGTCTTCAATTAACCTACCATACAGTATCTATTTTTGGTATGTTGGAGGAAACGGAACTACCTGAAGAAAACCCATGCAGGCACGGGGAAAACATGTAAACTCCACACAGGCAGGACTGGGATTTGAACCCCGGTCCTCCGAACTGTGAGATGCTCTAATCTAATCTACATCGTTTACATTTGGTTATTGTCATTCTCTATAAAAAGTGCATATTATCTGGAAAAAAATCACAAACGAAATGCAGTCAAATGGAACACATTTTCACTCTAACCATAGGAACATTAAAGCATATAAAAAGCAAATACTATATATTTCTATCTAGTGTACAGTATATCATCTTTATTTGGAACATGCAAGCAATTACTAATCTGCATAGATATCATATGCAGAAAATACTCTTTCCTCTAATGAGTGAGTGATTGGAAAGCTCATTTCAAAATTTGCATTAGTGCTAGAAGATTTTTTTTATAGGGCATGTGTACAAACTGTCTGTAAATTATCCCTCACCATCAAGTTTAGAGTTTACATTGCACTTGGGGCACAATCGCCCCGCCTGAGTCAATTCATCTACTTGTATAAGTATTATTTGGTTTATTCCCTTTAAACCAGGCCTATACCACTAAGTGATTTGTGGACTTGTAACAGCACTTTAAAGTCTATCTCTACTAACTAACTAAGTGGAATTAGATTTAGGAGCAGAAGGATGTGCTATGGTCTCTTTGTCCCTGTTACTATGTGGAGTGTTTCATTGCTATTTTTGGTCAGTTTACCGTAGTTAGAGGAAAGTTGCAGCAGTTAAACCTACTGAGGGTAAAATCATCAATAAGTTGTTGATCAATTATCAATTAACTTGGTAGTATTACTGGAGTTTATAGTATGAATCTGAAAATGTAAGATATGTAGTAATACATTATGTACAAAATTGTGTTAAGGCAGCAATTATTTTGTCCCCATTGTAGCCTTGACCTAGACACTCTCCGCTAATTATGATTATAGAATTTGGTATTTTTGAAAATGGTGAATCTGCAGATCAGAACAAACACTGGAGTGTTGTGATTTTTGGGCAAGCACAAGGCCCGCTGCACGCTTGCTAATTCATCAGACCAAGATGGGTGTTCAGGTGTGGCAGGTGTATGTCGTTTCACATGCATGGCGGAATGAAAATTTGGTAACGGAAAGTCGATGCTGCTGAAACCATGTCAATGTCTCGTGTAGTTAGTAGACTGCTGGTCTAATGGAAATCTAGTAAATTTGATTGGGGTACAGGATAAGAGATTCTGACATTCACAAATGTCTGGTGGATATATTATCCAAAATCCATTTATACATACAGTATAAATGGACAGAATGAATGAACAGCAGGCATCAAAACTTCTGAATAGTTATAGAAATCAAATCATTGAATGGATTATTATTATCATTATCATTATTATACTTTTTACATCATCCCACTGGCCGTCACGGGGAGGCATACAAATTATCAGGGGTAATCACAGCTAAGAGCGGCCATATTTAAAATGAAAGGAAATAAGAGGGAGGCGCTTTGATTGGACAAGATTGAAATCAGCCGTAATTTTGCCCTCATCAGCCAACACCAACAATTACTAATACCAGGTCTAACCTGCCTCTGTGCAAGGTAACGCCACGTCTTGTGTCAGATTTACGGCAGTCACGAAAATAGGGCCCTTGGAACAAACTAGCCTGTAGAGTATTACGAATTCTCAGAGCCCTTGCAATTTGTAGGAGTGTTTCCCAAAGGTGATTTACATATTTATCCATATGCTTTCTAAGTCTATCCATTATTCAAATCTCCCAACACGATTGATCATGAGAGTCACAAAGTCTGGGTTCAAACCAACAGTTAATGGTGAATCCAGTTTTCCAGTTTTTCACACAAGGGATTGATTACCTCTATCCCTTATTTTATATTTCATTTATTGTTGCTTGTCCTGCTACAAAGTGTTATGGGTGCACACTCAGGTGACACTCTGATTGACACATACAGTATTGTATCTTCAAACTCAGTGTGCAGTTGCTATCCCTGCATCAAAAAAATCCACTGTAATCTCCAGCTGGACGAATGCTGTTATAATCACCTTTAAGGAATAAAAAAGTGAAGTGGCAAAAGGCTGGTACTCGTTTTTTTTTCCACATGTATGAACAATGACACTACAAATGGTAATAATAACTGTCTATCTCTTATAATTGAAGTGCTGCACAGATAACCAAAAACGCGTACAAGTACAAACGTACAAATACAGATAATTGAAAGTATTAAAATAAATAGTTTCATAAATTAACTAAACTTTAAACTGTTTCATAAATACAAACACTGACAAAAAAAACATTTGAAACAGAGCACCACTGAAACAGTGGGTATAGGAAGTATTCAGACCCCCTTTTATACTGGAGCCGTTTGAAGGGGAAAACCAGTGGTTTCCATTAACAATGTATTCAATAGGTACTGAAGTATGTACTCCATCTTGACAATGTGATGACATATTACATGACTTATTGGATACATTGTTAATGCAAAGCACTGGATTTCCCCTTTAAGATCATTTTATTCCCACATTAATGTACACACAGCACACCACATCAGCAGAAAAAAGGGAATTGTTGAAATTTGTGAAGCGTTATTAAAAAGAAAAGATAAAATATCACAGGCATAAGTATTCAGATTTAATATTCAGTATTTAGTCGAAGCACCCTTTTTGGATTTGGGGATCCTCTGCCGTTCCTCCTTGTACATCCTCTCCAGTTCTGTCAGGTCGGATGGTAACTGTTGGCGGACAGGAATTTTCAGGTCTCTACAGAGATGCTCAATTGGGTTTAAGTTAGGGGTCTGGGTGGGCCATTCAAGAAGTTGTCTCTGAGTTGTTCTGAAGCCACTCCATTGTTATTTTAGCTCTGTCCTTGGGGTCAATGTTTTGCTGGATGGTGAACCTTTGCTTCAGTCTTAGGTTCAGAGCACTTTGTAGAAGGTTATCCCTGTTACCCCAGTTCTGAAGACTATGGCACACAAAAACGTAAAAGACATCATACCACATCTTTGGGATTAGTTCATGTTCTAAAAGATGTAAAAGTATGTTTGGGGTAATAAGTATGGTTCATGGGTAATATGGTCATACCTTAATGACCAAATTAACATACAAGCTGACACATTTTGTACAAAGTGAAGATCTCAAAAACTCTTTTGAGGCAACCCTGATCAAAGCACATTGCAATAATCCAGTCTGCATGTCACCAAAGCATTAGAATTGCAGCATCTTTAAAAGGATTGATCTGATTTTTTGCAATTTGTACGGGGTGGAAAAGGCCTCATGTGTTACCTCTTAATCAAAGACTACCCTATCTTTGCAATGAATATCAACGTCATCATGAGACTGTGAAATGATCAAACTCTGATTACATTTTAACGGTCCAAGAGCAATCATCTGTTTTAGCTAGTTTTAGAAGCAAGAATTTTGCCGATAGCCATAACTTCATTGTAGCCAAACAAACTATAGTTTTGTCAGCAGCAGACTTAATTCATGGACTAACTGCCATAGAAAACAATGCATCAGCATAAGAATGCAAAATTATCCCAAAAGAGCTCATGTTCGGACCTGTCCTTAAATATAACTAAATTCACCACTGTGTATAAGGCAATTGTTTAAAATGTTAGTATTAGAAGTTTTGTAAGACAGTTGAGACAGGGCGACCTTTAATGCTATTGTGTTGAACCAGTGGCAAAAAGTCACATTTTATTTATTGTTTGACAGCTGGAAGTGTCGACCACAGACCTAAATGGAAACCTTGTTGAGGGACCAGTGATACTCGTCATTACCGTCATCGATCAGAACGATAACCGCCCCATATTCAAAGAGACACGCTACACTGGCGAGGTGCTCGAGGGATCGTCTACAGGTAGGTGACATTCTTTTCCATTGTTAGAACCCTCATGAAATGATTTCCACTCGTGATGACTTCTTGATTTAGCAGCGAGTGTTAGTGGAATCTGTGCGGATGGCGTTCAAGTCCCATTCCTGCCGCTGAATAATAAGACACAGACAAACATGTCCCGCAAGAGACCTGAATGTTATGCAATTGCCTCTCAAGACAGACATGTTGAAAGACTCAAGGGTCTCTTGGCCTACATCGTGTCTTAAAGGGGAACACCATCAAAGTTTGTTTATAAGTCTTGGGGCACAGTACTGCAGTGGTAGTAGATAGTAGATTGGTTGAGTTGATAAAAGCGTCTCTGGTCCCAGATGGAGGCCGCAAGTTTGAAACTATGAAAAATATTCTTTAAAATTCAGGTTGCCTCAATATTGATGAGAGTTGCCACGTTTAGTATGTCACGTTACGCTTCAAACTTCCCAGTATGTACATTACATGTACAGTAGATACTGTAAGTGTTAAAAGAGGATATATCTAGTGTATTGAATTTGACTGATGTTATAATCATGCTATACTAGGCATACAATTGCTATATTGTAATAGTTAAGCCCAAAATGTTACACACCCTTAATTAAACTCATAGACTGTGCGGTCTGTACCAAGGTGGGAGTTTTGCCGCAGTGTGGGATCTGTGGGGGTTCAAGATGCATATGGTGGTGGATCTTCGCTTACACTTGCTCAAACATGATGTTGATGAATTTCATTGGGGATATTTTCCCATGAACGTCATGTTGGTGGATGAAGAAAAGAAACTGGATGGATATTGTCTATTGTATTGAGAGAGTGTGGTTAATTTGGACTTTAGGAATTTTGTCAAAATGTAAAAAAAAAAAAAAATTGGTAAGGCTAGTAATTGTTCTTTCGGAGGGCTAAAATGTATCTTATGATTGCAAGGCAACTGGACAAGTACTGTACTTAATCTAGTTGTGACATTGGCAAGCTGTGGTTCCCATGATGAATACACCCACATGCTGACGGCGCTCAAAGATAGCAAAATATATATATCAAAAAACAACAACACAAGTTTAGTTGATTTGTAGAAGAAAAATAACCAAAAGAAAAAAAAAAATCTTTACTTTACCCTACCCGGACCTGGTCACTTGAAGTGTAGTGGTTCACTTGTCTGACTTTGGTGAGGCCATCTTGGGTTTGGTTCTCACGCGGTGATGGTGGGAATGGCTGTCCGTGTCTTTATATGCCTATGACCGAATGGCGACTAGTTCAGGGTGTGACTGGCCTCTCACCAGCCCAAAGACACCTGGGAAAGGCTTCACCACCTTGTGACCATGAACAGGATACGAGTGCTGTTGAGAATTGGACCTGTTATTCCTATTTTCTCTCTCTCTCTCTCTCTCTCTCTCTCTCTCTCTCTCTCTCTCTCCCACACACACACACAACAATGGTTCCTCTGTGTCCTTCATTTTCCATCACCATTCAAATGACGCTTTTGCAAATATTGGCCTTTGGCGTCATACTGTATATGTTCACCCATTACTTAGATACCTTTGTCATTTTGTCAGAGTGGTGTCATTTGAAGTGTTGTCACTGCGGTCTTTTTTATTTTCATTTACATATTTTGGTGACAATTGTGCCCTCTTGTAACTGAGACTATAAATAAATGCAACCTCAGTGTTACTATATAAGAAGGGTTTTGCAGCAATCTTAACACATGTCACGTCTTGACTTTGGAACCTTGTAGTAAAACACAAGGCAGTTAAGCCATCTGTCTCGCTTGTGAATACCTGCCTTTAAAAATAAAATAATCTAGATGTAAAGTAAATGTGTAGTTATTGTATACAAATTGGTAATGTTAGATTATCCCACATCCGATGATTGTACAAACACATTTTGATTCAATTTGGGCTAAAAGGATTACATCAGCAAATTGGGGAAAACAAAAAAAAAAAAACTTTTACCAAACGTATTCAAGGCTTTTATCGTCGTTCTCTTTAGTAAAGAATGTGATTTGATTGGTAATCACTGTTGGCATATTACAACCACCAAGAATAGATTGTTCAAATCTGTTCTTTTTAGTACCACTCTTTCAGGGGTCATGTGTGCACCGCAAGCTGCTGATGACAAAATGAACCAAAATTAGTTCACTCACCCTGCAGGCCTTCGATATTCATCTTGAACTCTGTTCTGGTGATTTAGTGAAAATAAAGTGTCCTGGATGACTCTGCTTGACTGGTATGCTTCATAAAAAAAAAAAAAAAAAATTAGAATGACATTTGGAATGTCCTGAAAAGTCAGTTTTTTTCACCAAGTAGTAGATTTCACCATGTTATTTTTCCAGCCAGCATTTTTAGGTGGTGTGGTAGCATCAATTATGTAAACAATGTCATTAACATACAAACTAAGTGGAATACACTAAATAATCAAAGCCATCCACTGATTCATCCATTCTCGATATGTACCACATATCCTCTTCAGGATCACAGCCAGAGGTGGGTAGAGTAGCCAAATACTCTCCAGGAGTAGGAGTACTGCTAGTAAAAGTAAAAAAATAGTCCTCTAAATATTTACTTGACCAATATTAAGAAAGTACTCTGTGAAAAATCTAAATAGTAACTTCAATCGATATGAATATCAAATCAAATGAAAATAAGTAAATAAAATATGAATGTGCAAATTCAGATACATTATTGCTGAACAATATCTAAAATATAAAGCATATTACTATCACATATGAAAATACATCCATCCATATTCCAACCAGTTCAGGGTGTACCCCTCCTCCTGCCCAAAAGATAGGTGGGATAGGCTCCTGCACTCCCGCGACCCTTGTCAGGATAAGTGGCTGAGATGATGGATTCATAGGATAATAAATTGCAGCGAGTGAAAGAGAGAGAGAGAGCAACATCTGGTCCAATTAATTTAAAGCAAAAATTTGGGTGTATTTCTTTTTCGTCATTTGTCTTCACATTTCACACATCTAATCAATGATCTTATTATTCTGAAAATATAACTGGTCAATATTGGCCTTATGTCTAGAGAGGTTTGTTTATAACAGCTTTGTGAGCGAGAGAAAGGCCTAGGGTGGAGACAAAAACTGCAAAACGAGGTCGAATTAGTGTAAAGGAAAGATTTGGGTGTTTTTTTTTTTCCACACGTATGAACAATGACACTACACATGGTAATAATAACTGTCTATCTCTTATAATTGAAGTGCTGCACAGATAACCAAAAACGTGTACAAGTACAAACGTACGAATACAGATAATTGAAAGTATTAAAATAAATAGTTTCATAAATTAACTAAACTTTAAACTGTTTCATAAATACAAACACTGACAAAAAAACATTTGAAACAGCGCACCACTGAAACAGTGGGTATGGGAAGTATTCAGACCCCCTTTTATACTGGAGCCGTTTGAAGGGGAAATCCAGTGGTTTCCATTAACAATGTATTCAATAGGTACTGTAGTATGTACTCCATCTTGACAATGTGATGACATATTACATGACTTATTGGATACATTGTTAATGCAAAGCACTGGATTTCCCCTTTAAGCTCATTTTATTCCCACATTAATGTACACACACCACACCACATCAGCAGAAAAAAGGGAATTGTTGAAATTTTTGAAGCGTTATTAAAAAGAAAAAGTAAAATATCACAGGCATAAGTATTCAGATTTAGTATTCAGTATTTAGTCGAAGCACCCTTTTTGGATTTGGCGATCCTCTGCCGTTCCTCCTTGTACATCCTCTCCAGTTCTGTCAGGTCAGATGGTAAACGTTGGCGGACAGGAATTTTCAGGTCTCTACAGAGATGCTCAATTGGGTTTAAGTTAGGGGTCTGGGTGGGCCATTCAAGAAGTTGTCTCTGAGTTGTTCTGAAGCCACTCCATTGTTATTTTAGCTCTGTCCTTGGGGTCAATGTTTTGCTGGATGGTGAGCCTTTGCTTCAGTCTGAGGTTCAGAGCACTTTGTAGAAGGTTATCCCTGTTACCCCAGTTCTGAAGCCTATGGCACCCAAAAACGTTTTTCTTTTTCATAGTTTGTCTTCACACTTCTAATCAATAATCTTATTATTCTGAAAATATAACTGATCAATATTTGCCTATTGTTGAGAGGTTTGTTTATAACTTACCACAAGGTATTTTCTCAGTTTGGTCTGAGTTATCCAAGTTTGGCCAGCGACAAAACTTTGCTGCACATCAAAGCTGTTGTTTTTTTGTAGTCTATCATGTAAACATGAGTCGCGCTCGGCTGTCACGACACACATTTAATTGGCCCGCAAAGCCCAATGGAAGATGTTTTTTGTGTGGTACCGACTTGAGTCAAACATCACTGTTGTAATCACAATGCATTGGAGCCAGAAGTCCAAAACCAAATTCTAAAAATAGATCGCACAAATATTGATAAATGAAAGTACTGACCAGCATCTAGATTACTGTAACAGAGGACATAAAGAAATGTATGACTGTTACTGGCTCTGCAAAGAAGGTTTCCTGAAAAGTGAACAATTTGCACTTGACATTTTGGGGAATTTTACAATAAAAAAAACACAATGAACCTAATCAAACTGCCTAGTGAAAATCGACCAATAGATTCTAAAACTGTTAATGTGAAAATCACGTTTCTGATTCAGTCACTTGACTTTACATGACAATATTATGAGTAGAAATAATCTCAACACCGCTTCCTGGTAAAACGTCATGAAATGATCTACTGTATAAAGCGTATCTATAGATGGGTTTTATGAAAGCCATTTAGTGACTCGGCCCAAATTGAGTGCTCTTCTACAACGTGTATGTATTTGTGTGCTGCTGCATGCAGCCTTCTGTGTGTGTCTATGGTAATGGCTGGGCAGCAGCGGGAAGCTGGAGAAGAGAATGTCACAGTGCGCTGACATTTCTGTGCAGACCGATAAGGAAGGCAGCCAAATCGTTTCTCCCTATGTTTATTCCTCCTCGCTTAGTTTTCCTCTCCATATTTTGTTGCCCCCATTGTCTTTTACATTCTTTTGACCTTGATCTCTGCTTTTTGACATTTATTTTGAGCTTATTGTAACAACTCAGGTCCTCTTTTTTACAGGCCTCATCCTGTCACCTTTCTTTCCAGAAATGGACTTGCCCGTTTAATTGTTGATATGACGTTCATGTTTTTGGTCAGGTGGGTGGAACTTTCTGGTGGGTGGAATACAAATTGTCTGTAATGATAATGTATGTAATTAAAAGCCAAACATTAGTGAGGCATTACAGATTGATTGTGGATTTTCATAGTTTACATTTTATGTTCTTGTGGCGGCACCATGCAGATCTTTACAATCTCCCTAATCTATAATACAGGACGGAATTGGACATGATGGAGTATACATGAAAATAATAACTCAGGTCGCAGTCTCCATTTAAGGTCTAGAGTAATTTGTGTTTATATTACATGATTAAGGGACATGATTAAGGCAGGTTTGATGGATTTGGTCTTTGCTTCGAGAAACAAACCAGAATTAGCAGATTATTATTTCTTTTTATCAAAATGATGCACAGTCTATTCTAAAATGATGCACAGTATATTCTACCAGATTTTTCCAGATACACTGTCTAATTTTAGGAACTAAACTTGAGCATTGAATGTCCTTGTATTGGAAAATGTCATACTTCACAAATAGTATAGTAGTATGTAATATGTACTGTGCAAATGAAGTTGTCGTTTCAGATTTGCATAGGATACAGTCATTGATACAATATTTTGAAACCAATTTTATCAACGGCTTTGTGTGACAATACAATATACCTCTGTCTAACTGAAGGTTTTGAAGGATATTTTCTTTTATTTTGTGTTTTACAACATTAACATATCGTTATTACTTCCTTATCTATCTGTGTTCACAGAGCAAGGATTTACAGAACGTATTCTGTAGGATAAAAATGAAGATTTAAATTATATCCTTACTACAGTCTAAAAATGGAATGTGAAGCCATGAAATTTCAAGTTTTTCAGGGGGAAATATTACTGAATCACTGTAAAGTTTCAGTCTTTCTTTTAAATTAGCTGACGCTTAGCAAAGTTTCTGTTTTTCTTTTTTTTTTTTTTTTTTTTTCCTCAAGCAGTGGTGCCTCCTCTGAAGACCTATGGTGCACCCCAGGGGAGGCAGAGCTTATATATTCAACACTGCTGGTCTTTACAGTAGCATTGTCTGTGGTGTGGTGTGTGGGGGATTGAGTTACAGAATTACCATACCAAATACCGCATTGATACTGCTACTCGAAGACCTTTATGCAATACTACTCGGATTTGAGGCAGGTTGAGAGTTTGTTAGTGTGGCAACAATACTCAAGCTTGAAATCAATTGTTAGAGATGGAAAATCTTTTAACAGAAACAAGCTGGCAGGCAATTTGTTGCATGATGGTTTCTGATTGTCACATTATGGTTTCTGCCTCTTTACTTCTCTTTTGACTCTCCTCCCTCTGTTAGTCAGAGTGCAGTCTCTCCAACACTATACCAGGTGACCCTCCATCCCCCTGGGCCCATCAGCAGCTTGTCACAGTGAGAAAGCCGGGCAATTTCGTGTCCAAGCCATGGACTGAGACTGATGCCCAATTATCTCAGCGGCATTGTTGTTACAATAAATTATTGTTTTTCTTCCTTCATTTTTCTTCCCTCCCTTCCCACCAATGAATGTGTTGGTCTCATTTGATTCAGTGATGGCCCATCTGGTCAGTCTATATTTCCATCTAATTACTCGGAGCCTCACATCTTGTCTCAGTAAGATGAAGTGTATTAAAAGGAAATGTATTCATTGATATCCGCCTGACAAATTTCAAATTAAATCTGGTAATGTTGAATGGTGAGGGAGGCAATGTGCAGTGTGAAAATGCGCATGTGCTGAACAACTGTTACGGCAGTGCAAATTCCAATTCAGTAAAAGACTCTTTGAGTATTTACAGATTTGTATGCATCGGTTCTCTTTTCACCAGTAAAGCATCATTGATTTTCCCAACTCATCTTAACCAAGCTATCTTCTCTTAAATTACCATAGGGAGGGATATCCATTACAACTCTAAGAGGACAAATGTGTCCTAAATGGGCTTTTTTTTCAATAGACTTTTGAAGTGAATGTATGCAAAGAAGAAAATGATTTCTTTGAATACCTGTTTGAGGTTTGGAGTATATCATTTTGCTCCAGCTCTGTGTTGTTGCTTCCATCATTCCAGAGCTAAATAGAGTCAACATTCACCTCTCCATCTCCTGTGGTTTTTTCCCCACTCTTTCTCCTTGCTGTGTATGAATATTATGCATATTTTTTAAATCAGAGCTAGAGAATAGCCCAAAGTCTGAATGGATTATACCAAATATAGTATAGCATGGATTGAAAATTCAAGGTGTAACAATGGCTC
This sequence comes from Syngnathoides biaculeatus, assembly GCF_019802595.1. Lineage (NCBI taxonomy): Eukaryota > Metazoa > Chordata > Actinopteri > Syngnathiformes > Syngnathidae > Syngnathoides > Syngnathoides biaculeatus. The sequence goes on along the minus strand of NC_084645.1, from coordinate 18,264,708 downwards.
AAGACTTGGATCCCTGGTGGCTGTTCCACTGCTTGAGTGCTGCTAATCTTTTAAAAGGTTTCCATTCTCCTTTGCCCCTGCACAAAGTCTCATATCAACTTGGCCTTGATTATCTGTCCCTTGCTTTGATTCTGCAGGGGCTTGTGACTCTCACTGAGCCTGCCTCTCAAAGCCCCAAAAGTTCCATCAGACAAACCAATCTTGCCACATCGCTTCATTTCCCCTCATTCACTTTAACTTGAAAAGGCAGCCATTATTGCTTTCATAAAAAAAAATAATAATAATAATCATAAAATAAAAAAATAACCTTGTTCTCATAGTTGGTTAGTCTGTACATTGCATTCATGCAGGCTGTTTAAGAACATATGGCCACCTGTAGTTTATTAACGTTATCTCAAAGCTTAATAAGGGAATTTTGTGAAATTGTGTATACACTATTAATAATTCCACAATTCTGTAGTGTAAAGAATAACCCTGCTTACAAGCACAAACCCCCACTAAAGATTCCTCCTACACAGCAGGGAATAGCCATTATTTAACACACTGGACATGTTATAAAGTGTTAATGCCCAAAAGTATTCACAACTCAGCCAATGAAAGGGTGATTTTTATTTGATTCATGGAAATCTTCTGGCTGGAAATGAGTTAACGTGAAAAAGGTATGATGGGGATATTAATGAATAATATTCACTTAAAAAATATATATCCTTGACAATTCCTAGGAAGCACATTTTTCAAAAGAATCTTGAGTTCAAGGTAAAACATTCTAATCACACACAGTACATATGATTGGAAAAACTCCATTCATCAAATTAAAATTTGCCAACATTTTCAAGTGACTCTCACCCAGGTGCCATAACAGCAACTCATCTGCCACGACCAAAGTTTAAACCAGAGAAACAACTTTGACAATGTTTTGCCAGAGAGCCATCAAAATAGGCACAAAGAGAAAGAGACATAACTCTCCCATAAGGCGTGACACCCAGCCATTTTTGTCTTCTGCCTCTTGTACTATTCTTTTCGAAATTCTTTTTCCTGCTTCAACCAAATCTGCCTCCGTGCTCCCACTCCCACCACTCCCAAAGAGGAACTGATCTACGAGGATAAATCACACAATGCAATGCTTGCTAAGAGGACAACACCAGTGCCGAATAAGGTTGGGCAATGCTTGCTAAGAGGACAACACCAGTGCCTAATAATGTTGGGGAAATTACGAGCTTCACACGAAGTCCCAACGTTGCTCCTCTCGCGCTGAGGGAATGCATTATTCTTGCTAGCCCAGCAGCCACACATAATGCCCTGCTTTCCATTTTCGTATGTCTAATGTTCTTTATTCATTTTATCATTGGTGTTCTTTTATTTTTAGTAATAATAGCTGTAACTGTGTTTCAATGTCGGTATCAAATTCCATATAAAATTTTACTGCTTGTCATGCTGTGTGTCTCTCTGAGTTTATTAAGTACAGCCACTGTTCATAGAGAACTTTCGGATACACTGTGGTTGCTACACTATATCATATGTGTAGCACTCTTTACGATTCTGAGATGGATTAAAAAAAAAGGTTTCTCCTCACTTTACCTTAATCTACAGATATACAAAAAGTCCCGCATTGCCCTACAAGACTAGGCTAATTTCCCCATCTATCCATCTGTTTTCTGAGCCGGTTATGCTCACAAGGGTCACGGGAGTGCTGGAGTCTATCCCAACTATTTTCAGGCAGGAGGCGGGGTATACCTTGAACTGGTTGCCAGCCAATCACATGGCATATAGAAACAAACAACCATTCACACTCATGTTCACACCCACAGGCAATTTAAAATCCTCAATTAACCTATTATGCATGTTTTGGGGATGTTGGAGGAAACAAGAATGCGAGGATAAAACCTGCACAGGGAGAATATGAAAACTCCACACAGGGGAAGCCGGGATTTGTACCCTGGTCCTCAGAACTGTGAGACAGACACTCTAATCAGTCGTCCACCGTGCCGTCAAGTTAATTTATAATGCTGTCATTTGAAATTGCACCAACCTAGAAGTGGAAAGCAAACATTCAGCTGCCCAAATAAACAGTTTTAATTCAACCTATAAACAGTACAATATATGCTACATATTTTTTGTACTACCAAGCTGTGAAATATTGTGTCCCCAACACCAAACCCTTCACCACAAGAACTCATGACTGCACACCCTTGTACACACAAATGCAATAGAATTGACAAGATGCATAATAATGTATGGTCATAAATATGTCCAATTTCTGAATCTAAATAATTGCATCATCATTATATGGCCATTCTCCCAAATGTGAATAACTTTGTTCTTTAAGTGTCTTTTAATGGTGTTTTTTACCTTGACACTGGAAATTGTGGAGCCAACCAGTAACTGGTTATGAAATATTTTTGAGACTTGGTGGTGGAACCCCAAAATACGTCCAGTCATCCAAGGAAAGAGATTAGCAAAGAAGAAGTGCAACACGGAGAGGACTGAGGAGAGGAGAAGGAATACGGTGAGATGTGACAGGCAAACGAAGTGGTGGCGAAGGCTAAACAAGAAGCATATGACGACATGTACACCAAGTTGGATACAAAAGAGGGAGAAAAGGATCTCTACAGATTGGCCAGACAGAGGGATAGAGATGGGAAGGATGTGCAGCAAGTAAAGGTGATCAAGGACAGCGATGGAAATATGTTGACTGGTGCCAGTAGTGTGCTATGTAGATGGAAAGAGTACTTTGAGAAGTTAATGAATGAAGAGAATGGGAGAGAAGGTAGAGTTGAAGAGGCAAGCGTGAGTGAACAGGAATTGGCAATGATTAGTAAGTGGCGGTATGGAAGCAATTTGAAGAGGTGGCTGTGGTGTTTTTGACCAATTTATTCAATAGAATACTAGCAGGAGAGAAGATACCAAAAGAATGGCGGAAAAGTGTGCTCGTCCCCTTTTTTAAGAACAAAGGCGATGTTCAGAGCTGTGGAAACTATAGAGGGGGAAAAAAGTACAGAGAAGGACAGAAGGAGCTACATTGTTTCTTTGTAGACCTACGGAAAGCCTATGACAGAGTACCAAGGAAAGGCAGTTGGGCCTGATGACATACCTGTGGAGTTATGGAAGCAATTTGGAGAGGTGGCGGTGGAGTTTTTGACCAACTTATTCAACAGAATACTAGCGGGTGAGAAGATGCCTGAAGAATGGAAGAAAAGTCTGCTAGTTCCCATTTTTAAGAACAAAGGTGATGTGCAGAGCTGTGTGAAGTAAAGAGGAACAATGTTGATGAACCACACAATTTATGGGAAAGAGTTGTAGTGGCTAGACTCAGGACATAAGTACAGTATCTGCAAGCAACAGTATGGTTTCATGCCTAGAAAAACTACCACAGATGCATTATTTGACCTGAGGATGCTAGTGGAAAAGTGTACAGAAGGTCAGAAGAAGCTGATGTGTCTTTGTGGATCTAGAGAAAGCCTCTTCCAAAGTACCAAGAGAGGAACTGTGGTACTGCGTGTGCAAGTCTGGTGTGGCAGAGAAAAATGTTAGAATAGTACAGGACATGTATGAGGGGAGAAGAACAGCGGTGAGGTGTGCCCTTGGTGTGTCAGAAGAATTTAAGGTGGAGGTGGGACTGCATCAGTGATCCGCGCTGAGCCCCTTCCTGTTTGCGGTAGTAATGGATGGGCTGTAAAATGAGGTTAGACTGAAATCCCCTTGAATCATGATGTATGCAGATGATGTTGTGATATGCAGTGAAAGCAGGGAGCATGCAGAGGAACAATTAGAAAGATGGAGACACGCACTGTAAAGGAGAGGAATGAAGATTAGCCAAAGTAAAACAGAATATATGTGCAATAATGTGAGGGACGGAGGAGGAGAAGTAAAGCTCCAGGGAAAAGAGATAGTGAAGGTGGATGACTTCAAATACTTGGAGTCAACAATACAGAGCAATGGAGAATGTGGTAAAGAAGTGAAGAAACTGGTCCAAGCAGGGTGGAACAGTTGGCGGAAGGTGTCTGGGGTTCTATGTGACAGAAGAGTCTCCACTAGGATGAAGGGCAAAGTTTATAAAACATTAGTGAGGCCGGCCATGATGTACGGATTAGAGACGGTGGCACTAAAGAAACAACGGGAAGCAGAACAGGAGGTAGCAGAAATGAAGATGTTGAGGTTCTCGCTTGGAGTGAGCAGGTTGCATAGGATTCGAAATGAGCTCATTAGAGGGACACCCAAAATTGGATGTTTTGGAGATAAGGTGAGAGAGAGCAGACTTCGATGGTTTGGACATGTTCAGACGCGAGAGAATGAGTAAATTGGTAGAAGGGTGCTGAGGATGGAGCTGCCAGGCAAAAGAGCGAGAGGAAGACAAAAGAAAAGGTTGATGGATGTTGTGAGGGACTACATGAGGACAGTGGGTGTTGGAGAAGAAGATGCACGAGATAGGCTTAGATGGAAAAAGATGACACACTGTGGCGACCCCTAATTGGACAAGCCGAAAGAAAAAGAAGAATTCCTGTAACAGTGACAACAAAATTCTAGTCGACTCTTTTGCAGGGTGTGACTAAGTAATACAACTAGACACAAGCATAATTGGAAAGGATTACGCTATTTACATGTAAAATGGGCTACTACTCATGAAAAATTTACATTATGAAATGACTTCCGTAACGGATTAATTTTGTAAGTAGAGGTACCACTGTATTGTGCAAAGTTTTTTTTTTTTTTTTTAAACAATTTTCACGTCGGTGGCAAGATGGATGACGAGTTTGTATATTTGTCTCACAGTTCTCAGGACTTGGATTCAAATCTGGCCTCTCCTTTTTAAAGTTTGCTTGTTTTCTCTGTGCCCATGTGGGTTTTCTCCGGGTACTAAGTTTTCCTCCCACATCCCACATACATGCATGGTGGGTAGACTCAAGGCTCTAAATTGCTTGTAGGTGTAAAGGGTTGATTAGTCTAAATAGTTGATTTTATGTGCCATGCGATTGGCTGTCATCCAGTTTAAGTCGTAACCCTCCTCTCACACTGAGTAAGCTGAGATAGGCTGTAGCACGCCCGCAAACCTAATGAAGATAAGGGAGTAAGAAAATAGATGAATATTTTCAAGTACCATAATTTCTCGTGTATAATGCGGACCCGTGTATAATACGTCGCCAATGTTGACCCAAAAAAGACTGAAAATTATATGGAATTGTCAAGACACTTAAAGTTGTTCTGTTTTAAATCATAGCTTTAAATTACCTATGCGTGCTTACTGAATGTTGGGCCATTTTAGATAAGCTTTAGAATTGTCTCACAAACATGCCTACCGAGAACCGTGACTTCTTCCAGGACCGTCCATTCAGCCATTAAGTAACTGATTTGTGCAAGAGGTGCAGATGGAAATATGAACTAAAGAGACACTCTCCTTCATCAAGGCTGTCTGTCACTCTCCTTCCTCACCGTCTATTATTTAATTCCAAATTATTTCAGCATCCTGCTGTGTTTGAGTGAAGTAGCACTGCAGAGTAGTCTCTCAGTATTCTGTCCATTCTCTGTCAGTCTTCCACAGTTTTCCCGTCTTTTTTAACTTTTCCACTCATCGTCACACAGCATTCCTGGGGTTCTGCACCGAGAATACATCAGCAGCTAAGACCTAAAACGTCATGATTGAGTATTGATTTAGAATTTTCAGACAAGCACTGATGACAAGTTTCACAGATGGGGACAAAGCACCAGCCTACTCTTTACTATCTCATGTTTTACTCATGGAGAGAGGATATGAGTTTAAAAAAATATATAGTATTAGAATGACATTAGTGTGATGACTAAGGCAGTAACCTATCTAATTACATCGTGCAACGTGTGGCATCATATCATTATATCACAACCTACCATCCATATTTTCGGGATGTGAGAGGAAACCTGGGATTTGAACTCCAGTCCTTACAACTCTGAGGCAAATGCTCTAACTAGTCATCCACCGTGTCACATTCTTTGTGTTGTGATTAGTGAAAAAAACATTTATCACTCCAAAATATTTTGTGACTGATCAAGATTGTATGACTTGAGTGATAATTTACTAATCCCAATCGATGACTTGATTCCACTTGACTTGCTATGACAAATAGTAAATTTACCCAATCTGGACATGGGCTTCCTCGGAACAGTAATGGTATGACTAGTATGTTTATGTAACATTGGTGTTACAATATCGACATCTTTTTTTCTGTCAGTATTAACAGTTTCAGAAACCACTCTGTCCATGTGATCATCAGAGATTTATGTCCAGTTACACTTAGTGACCTTTGTTTCTCAGTTCTACTCATGGTTAACAATCTAAGATGTGAGCAAACCTATTTGTTGCAACAAATATGGCCAATCTCTGGGCTGTGAGACTAAAGCGTCCATCCGCCGTCACTGTCAGCTAGATCCTCTTCAGCCTGCTTGTCCATTCGTGTAAGCCTGCCATATTTCTAGCATTAAACTTGAGCCAGACACCCCTTCACGCTTTTTGTGAGAAACCTGTACAGCAGTGTGCTTTTGTTTACTTGGCTTATTTGTGGACGTTTCCCTCAGTCCGTTACATCCCTTTCCCGAGAGTATTTCTTTTTTAGCCAGGTTATTTGACAGAAAAAAACCTTGTTTTCCAACAAAGTCATGTTTTATGGCTGCTGGCCTGTCTCTTCTAATACCATCCCAGTCTAAGAAAATCTAACGTTATACTGAATTGTTTTCTACTTCATCCTGCTGAATCCTGGATCAACATTAGGTGCAGCTTCACTGTCAAATGAGATCATACAGTACAATTGAAGAATTTTTTTATATTTCTTTTTGACATAAACTATCTGGATCTTTCAGAGTGTTTTGTATTTACAGCTCTGGAAAAAAAAAGTTTGAAAAAAAAAACATTAACTGGTCTATGTTTACCCATTTTTAATTTTCTGCAAATGTTCTAAATGACAGTATCTGGTATTTTGGTTTTATGATGTCTGTAGGTTGTACTTTTAGTTTATATTCATTTATTTATTTCTACATTTTTGTATACAAACAGAGAGATAAAGAAAGAAAAGAAAATTTAAAAAAGAAAAAATAAAAAATAAATAATTTACATTCATTAACAGTGGGATAATAATACCTTTATAAATGACGGAATAGGAGGGTTTCTCTCATCTCCAATTATCTAATCTAGTAGGTCAACCTAAACCAAGTTCATACCTGTTAGTAAAAATACCTTAAAGGGAAAACGAGTAGTAATGAAAAAAAGAAGAAAAATTATACCACCTCTAAACACCTTACAACAAATATTCCAAAAACAATGTACAATGATTTATATATTAGCTTCAAGTAAACATTTTTTTTTTAGGTTTCAAATTTCCTTGGTATCAGAACCCTTGGGTGATACCTGTTCTGACAACAAGACAAGACGTTTATACTCATTTATACACAAAAACAGAAACTGTAGATAAAGTTTTTGACGTTTAAGTCCAGCTCACAAAAAATGGGAGCAAAAACAAGCCCATCTTGCACAAACTTAGCTTTATACGATTTATTTAGAATCTCACAGCTTTTCACATCAGAAATAAATAAATAAATAAATAAATAAATAAATAGATAGATAACCCTCAGCAATGTGGGCTTTCTGTAATGTCACAAGATGTAGCATGCTCCTTCTGACGCCCCATGTTGGTGAAGGAGGAGCATTGGCAAACAACAGGCTTGATAAGAGCATAATGGAAGGTTCTAGTAAAGGTCCAGCAACCAGGCAAGGCTCCTTGTTGGATTAACAGAAAACACTCAGTGGTTAGCTTCTCAAGATGATTCAAAGAGCAGTCTGGATTGCTATTGCCAGTAGTGTAAATTCATAAAGTAACTTGCAAAATAACATGTTAGTCCTTAAACTAAGAAAACTGTAATCTAGTGTGTATCATTTGGAAAGGTTTCCTTCAAAATAACAAATCTTTAGCTCTGAATCGGTTTATGAAATTATTAGAACTTTGCTATCACGAAATTGCCTGGAAGCGGAACCGGAACTGCTGCAGCGTTTTGTCACTTCTGAATCTTTGGTAAATGACCAATGTGCACCCAGTATCAGGCAGCACCGTTGCAGGCAGGGGATGTATTGTTCTGAAATTAAATGAATGTACTGTCAATCATGAGTGATTCGTTTGTCAAACTTCTTTATTTGCGATCCACTATTGAGTGACATACTACTCTGTACAGCATGAACTGTCCTGCCAAACATGACTCCTTCGGAATTACACTATGAACCAGTACGTGAGTAACACAACGTCCAATGTACTGTGCAGTGAATGTACTCATAACTTGTTTTAATGGTACATCCTCACGAGGATAACTTTCACTCGCATCTACTTATCCATGGTAAGAGCTAATGCTGAGTCAGTTAAGCACATGAAAACATCCATCCATCCATTGATCCATTTTGTGAGCCACTTATGCTCATCAGGGTTGTGGGAGTGCTGGAGCCAATCCCAGCTATCTTCAGGCAGGATGCAGGGTGCACCATGAAATGGTTGCCATCTTATCGCAGGGCACATACGGTGCTGTGAAAAAGTATTTGCCCCACTCTCCTAATTCCTGTTTTTTTGTTTTTTTGTTTTTTTTTTAATCACACACAAAGGCTTCAAATCATCAAACCAATTTTAATATCACACACAGATCACCCCAAGGAAAAAATCCAAACCTTTCTGACCCTCTGTAAAACAGTAATTACCCTGCAGTTAAATCACAATGCCACTGTGACTAACTAAAAAGTTGGGAAAGGTGAGTTCAATTTCAAATGACAGACCCAAACCTGATTCACTTCAACAAAATCTGTCAGAGAATATGAAGTAGGCTACAAGATCTCAAGAACCAATGCATCATGCCACGATTGAAAGAAATTCAAGAAGAAATGAGGAAAAAGTAATTGAAATCCATCAGTCTGGAAAAGGTTAAAGCCAGTTACATTAAAAACTGGACTGCGCACTCTGCATTCATCATTGGTTCCGCCATGGTCAACAGGCTCTGACTTCTGGTCAGGGCAAAAATTATGGTTAACATACACACATTGTTATGGAAAACGATGAGATAAATATATAATAATTAATTATGAAGGTTAACCTGAAACACACCTACCAGTGAACAGTTACTTCTTTGCGACTGCCTGCACAGTTTTGACAGCCAACAGTGCAACAAAAAAACGAAACATACGTATTCCAATTAAATTCAATGTTCATATGTTTCACGGTGTACAATTGTAAGGATTTCAAACGATGTCAACTTTCACGTGAAATAGTACCCAAAGCAATGTTTAGCCCTGACGGGAGTTGACCACGTGAACGGTCCAGTTTTTAATTCTATGTCATTGGTTATGGCCATTCCCAAGGCTTTGGGGCTGCAGTGAACCATTGTCAAAGCCATTATCTACAAATGGAGAAAATTGGGAACAGTAGCAAATCATCCCAGGAGTGGACGACTAACTAAAATTACTCCAAAAGGAGGTCACAATAGAACCTCGAACAACATCTGAAGACCTGGAGGACTTCCTGGCCTTAGTTTAGTCAGTGTTCATGACTCTACCATAAGAAAGACACTGGCCAAAAATGGCATCCATGGGAGAGATCCCAGGCGACAAAGCCCTGCTGTCAGCAAAGAATACAAATACTTGTCTCACATTTGCCAAAAAAAACATGTTGATGATTAATTCTCAAGACTTTTGGAGAAATATTTTGTGGACTGCTGAGTCAAAAATTGAACTTTTTGAAAGTTGTGCAGCCTGTTACATCTGGCATAAAAATGACAAAGCACAGTACGTACACGCATGCATGTTCATGACATTAAAAAGGATTCTTTTTCTGTAGTAGTATAGTTTGAATCCATGTTTTTGCTCTCCATGGTCTTCTTGTCTTTAGCCTCTTTACAGTTAGCAAGCTCTCTTGCACTGATTGGCTTCATTTTCAGGGTGAGAGCCAGTGAATGTCTACTAATAGGTTTTCCATTTTATTAACTGAGCTGCTAGTACAGAATTAGAAGGATTTTCTGTAGGTAATTAATTGAAGTGTCCTTTTAAAGGGGAAGTATCTTTTGTCTTGATTTAGAGAGCAGAGTCATTAATTAGAGCTGCAGTGGTGGGAGAACACGGGAGATTCAGAGCATTCCCTTCAGTGTTATTTGGACCGTTTTGACAATTACAGAGAAGATTATCCTTATTAAAGAGGACTCACTCCATGGCACATTATTTTGACTTGTAGCTAGTCAAGCAAAATAAATAAATAAAAATGTGTGTTTGTGTGTGTGTATAACATATATGCACGGTGGGCAATAGTTAGCACATCAGCCTCTGTTCTGAGGACTGAGGTTCCAATCTCGGACTTGTGTGTGTTCTCCCTGTGCCTGCATGGGTCTCTATGGGTACTCTCACCTCCCACTCGATGATAACTCGGATAAACTCCAGCACGCGGGGACCCTAGTGAGGATAAGTGCTACATACAATGGATGGAGCGATGGATGAATCAGTTTGCTAGAGTAATGTGGACATTACAGCAGTATGTCTGGCCACACAGCCACCTGGAACTGTCCCCTTAAAATGCCACACTTTTAAACAAATGTGTTTGAAAATGTAATGCCTCAAAAAAATGCATTAGAAAACAGCTGACAAATGCTCAACTCTGCAAATTGTCAAGAAAAATATGGCCAAAATGTATACTTTTATCAGCAAAATTATTTTCAGTCATTCCCCATGCCGCTTCACAAATTTTAATCAGAGAACTTTATTTTGAGGAATGTATTTATTGACTGTTTAAATTGCAACTTACTGTTTTAGAATTTTTTTTTTCCTTCAGCCATCTGTTAGTATGTTTAACACTGCACGTCATTCCGCATATACCATATTCATCATCATGATTTATCACAAAATGCACATTCAGAATCCCCCGCAGCAAACTGAAAGACCTTATAAGGACATCCCACACTCATTATGCTATATTTTGCTCTGAAAGCTTATTTCAGGTGAAGTGAAATTGCGTAGACTTTTTGGGTGGGAACTGGAAGTGGGTGGCGGGTATCTGATAGCCACAGTTTATGACAATACACAATCATTAAAGGATGTCCTTTTAGGTCAAGAGAACCCCCAGTATACTGTGGGTTGGGGTGACCTGATTTTTCAGGCTTTCATTCACTCCGCCAGATCACAAATTGCAGGGAAATTGCAGATGTGACCAGATGCGCCGAGTTCGAGGGAAAGAAATAAATGGCTCAAGAGTATCAGTAGATGGGAATTTCCAACCAGAGGTGAAATGAATGAGCAAGGCTGGTCATCATTCAAAGATGAATCCGTCATACTGTATGATATTCTTTTTATATGTTTGAATAAAAGTCATTAGAAATGATTATTGAAAATAGAAAGCACCATGGTGAACTCGTGGTTGGCAATGAATCCCTCACAGGTTAGATTTTCAGGGTCTAAAACTCAACTCCAGGTTCTTCTGCGGCGTTAGCTTGTTCTCCTTGTGCTTGTATGGGTTTTTTCCCGGTGTGCTGAGTTCCCGCACGTACGTTAGGTTGCCCAAAAAGTCCAAATTGATGTGGGAATGATTGTGCAAACGTGCGCTGCGACTGGGTAGGGACCATTTCAGGCTGGATCACGCCTCACTCGCCTTTGATAAGCTTGAGCTCAATCATGATCCTTATGAAGACCAACGGATAGAAATTGGATGGATGGGTGGATGCACGAAAAATATCAAATATATGCAATCTAGATGGTATATGACAGGTTACCTCAAAAGAACAAATGCCTTACTTTCTTATAGCTTCATTTCTGTTATCCAACTGTCTGTCTACAAATGTGTCTTGTCTTTATTTGTTGAGTTGAGATCCAGGTAAGATTAACTCAGAATTGTAACAAGATTTATACTCAGAAATATGGATATATAAAAACACAAATACATTAAAGGTTGGATTCACTCATGGGCTAACTTACTGTAAACAGTGCTGTTAGCCTACTTTAAAACAATTGCGTAACAATGAAGTCAGCACTGATTGTGGTCCAGTTGCTAAAATAAGTAGAAACTAAGTTGAGCATCCATCCATCCATTTTCTTTTGCCGCTTATCCTCACGAGGGTCGCGGGGAGTGCTGGAGCCTATTCCAGCTGTCAACGGCCAGGAGGCGGGGTACACCCTGAACTGGTTGCCAGCCAATCACAGGGTAGATGGAGACAAACAGCCGCACTCACAATCACACCTAGAGGCTATTTTGAGTGTCCAGTTAATGTTGCATGTTTTTGGGATGTGGGAGGAAACCAGAATGCCCTGAGGAAACCCACGCAGGCACAGGGAGAACATGCAAACTCTACACTGGCAGGTCCGGGATTGAACCCGGGACCTCAGAACTGTGAGGCCAACGCTTTACCAGCTGACCCACCGTGCCGCCTAAGTTGAACATATACAAGCATTTTTTTTTTTGTAAATATCTAGTGTATAGAACACTGTAAATGAGAAAAAAATCAATGTCCACTTTAACCAGGGCCCGTCAAAATTTTCGTGTCAGTTTTAGCATTTAATGAATGTCTATTCTTTTGCTGAAACAGAATAACAGTCACCAATGCACTTTTGTTTGTTTTGTTCTTAAACTTCGTAATTCATACACCGAATTATTTTCAGGAAACCCTTGACTAGTAGCTTAATCGGGGGCATTCTAATAATTTATAAAAGCTTGAATTCAAACGTTTCAATCATGTTCATATAATCAAAAATGAAAATGCCAAACATGTTTTAAATCATTTCCTGGAAGCGTTCCCACTCAACAAGCATATTGGACAACTAAAGCCATCACTGGCAAAGATTAAAAATCACTCCTTATTGGTTTACATCAATTTACCAGTTATTTCAAACCAAAATATACCCATTTAACAAATCTCTTCATTCATATTTAACAAAGGTTTCTAATAATACAATATTTCAGTTTACTACAGGAGACCTGTTTAATAGTTGTTGTTTTTTTTTTTTTTCCAATGTTCTCGCTTTCATTTGTGTTTTTAAAACAAGCATCCAACTATCATAGTGGATCACAAACAATGCAGGCCATGACTGACTCTATTAAGATTAATGCATCAGGGAGTAATCGTCCCCACCGGCCAATTATTGTCGCAAATTAATCTAACTTAAATGTTGTTGTTGTTTTTTGGTCTGTGGGAGGATACCGAATCACCTAAGAGCTCTCTCACAAATAAAGGGCCACAAACAATGCACACTCATGCACCACCCACATTGGCATCCTTCCATTGTCTATTTAATTCATCCTGGATCGCAGGGAGGTGGAGCGTCTCCCAGGTAACATTGAGCTGACAAGTGGGACACAAACAAAGTGACGAAGATGAATGAGAACGGAATACGACTTGTAGGTAAAATTGCCATTAGAAGTTTTTTTTTTTTTTTTTTTTAGGCTGTTAATGAACGAGCATAACCTACGAGCATCATTTTCCTAATTTATCCCTTCTGGCATAGTCCAAATATGACCCTGGTACGTGTTGGTTCTTGGAGACCTTGAAATGATGTTTTGATCTTTTATGGTCAATTTGGCAGTCGAATCATGTTGGGTACAATCAGACATGACTGTCTAATTCAGCAAAACATTCAACCACATGCCTGGATTGATCTGTCTCTTTTTTTTTTGTCGAATTATATTAATGGGTCTGGCACAATAATAAAAATCAAGACACATCTTAAGCATGTTTTAAGATGTCACAGCCACCAGGTAATTCGATTTTTTTTTTTTTTTTTTTGCTGATGACGTGCTCTGTGCCTGTTAAAGTTGTCCCTCATTTTATATGCCCCTCTTTGTTCTGTATCACAGTTCAAATTAACAGTTAATCTGTTCTGATTTCATAGTATTGGTGAAAAGAGACAAATAACCTCTAAAACACTGAGACTATCTGGACATACCAGAAGCAAATTCAGTTCTTATGATTCTCACACCTCCACTTCTTTTCCCCATTCAAGGTTGCTTTTTTGTATATTTTTTGCCAAATTACTAAATGTTTTTTTTTTGTCAATCCGCAAACTAAGATACCATTTCATTACCCTTCCTAGATTGTAGGCTTTACATGATCAGAATTTTTAAAGCCGATCAATAGTTTTAAAAAATGATTATATATATAAAAAAATACACACACATTACTGTGCATATTTGTTTTTTAAAAAGTTAGATGCATATTTTCTTTTTGTATGTACAGTATTCCTTTGTAACTGGTATTGTGTCCTGCTGTGTTCTCAGCCAGCATTAATTTCTTTCAATCATAAAACCTTGTTGTTTGGTGTGAAAGTTTATTTGGCAGGTTTAGCTCTAGAAGCTATCACATTTCATGCAACATTACACTCCTACCTGTTCATAAATAAACGTCATACATCCCATGTTTGTTTTGTAGAAGTTAATTTGTTAATTACTGTACATCCATGTACAGTATGAGTGTTTGTGTGTATTTCTACACTTAAGCAAAGTATGCTTGTTTCCTTTGCCGTGTACTATCCATGCTGCCTTCATTTGACTAAGTAGAATTCAATACATAGAAGTAAGTTTCACTGATCTATATTAAAGTGGCTTTTTTTCACTGTCTTTAAATTTTTCTTACAGTGGGTTGCCATTTTAGAATTGACTTCCAAACAGCTTTAGATCCTTTTTTTTTTTTTTTTTTAATGAATTGCATCCCTGTCTGTTTAAGGGATGAATACCAATCTTCTTTTAAACTACTAGGATTTTACAATATTATTACTTACAACTTAAAACCTAACGGAACACACATAAGTGTCTGAAAATATATTACAGTATATATGAGTAAAATATTGGACATTTTATGAATAAGTTATTCAATATGACAAATTAGTTTTGAATTTGTCGGCTTTAAAAGTGATCCACTTTTTTTCCACTGAGTTTGAAAATTTGAAGCTTGACACTAAACTAACCGGGGAAGCTCTTTATAAACATCCACAGATGTGCATTTTTGGAAATAAATCGGTATTCGACGCAACAAATCAACCCACCACTTCCTTGGTAGAGGTAAAAATCTCGTTTTCTGACTAGATATGTGTTGGGCAAATTGTCAAGAACAGTACTGTATTTCACTTCAAGTGATGCTGTGCCCATGTGCAATCCTTCAATCCGAGGTGTATCTCAGCATTATACCATGTGATGAATCATTTTGTCTTCCTTTTCATGTGCCACCTGAGGACAGATTTTCACTCTTTCTCACTCACTTGAATCTGATTAATACAAATTGTTTTTCCCCTCTCACAGTAGAAGTTGTGCAGCGTGTAAAATTAGAGCTAATTTTTACAATCTCACATACGGAGTCTTTTTGGGATGCACTTATGCACATACCCACAAAACACACCCAATTCAAACACATTGTAACATCGCATTTAGCTGTAATGTAGTTTGTTCCCAACTGTTGCTCACATGGAGGCTTTTTACAGTCATCAGCCCCGTCCCCGGTGACACCCACACATCTGCCAGACTGTTGCGTTCTCTCGGCATTCAAAAGAATTAGAAGTGAGCTGGAGGCTAGACAAATGTCCATTGCCACCACACCATAATGTGTAAATTTTATCTTGTCTTTTCATTAAATATATTTTGTTGTCAACAGCCTTTTTTCACTGTGTTGGGACTTCATGAATTACCCCATCATAAAACCATCCAATTAAGTTTAGATGGATTTACTCCTCCCACAGGTTGGACTTGATAAGCACTCAATAGGACCTTAATAATGTCATGTGTGACAAATAACAAATCACACCACCATTCTCATAGAGCATAAAGTACCTCCTCATTTACTGGCTAGGAGCATTCATTTGGGGTGGCTTTATTTGTACAATAGTATGTTGATACTAAAATATGAATATTTCATATATTTTTAAGGGAATTATTGATAGCAAAAACAAAACAATGTATATTATAATATTAAACAGTGGTCCTTAATAGGCAGACTCAGGTCCACAACGAGATTTTTTTTTTTTTTTTTTTTTAACATGGACTAGTGATGACCAATGTTTGAAAATACAGTTACAATCATTAATTAAGCAGGGCACGGTGGGGCGGGTGGTAAAACGTTGGCCTCACAGTTCTGAGGACCCAGGTTCGATCTCGGCCCCGCCTGTGTGGAGTTTGCATGTTCTGCCCATGCCTGTGTGGGTTTTCTCCCACATCCCAAAAACATGCAACATTAATTGGACACTCTAAATTGCCCCTAGGTGTGATTGTGAGTGTGGCTGTTTGTCTATGTGCCCTGAGATTGGCTGGCAACCAGTTCAGGGTGTACCCCGCTTCCTGCCCGTTGACAGCTGGGATAGGCTCCAGCACCCTCATGAGGATAAACGGCAAAAGGAAATGGATGGATGGATTATTAAGCAGAATTGGCAGTCAGGTGGGCGACTAGTTAGCATATCTCTCTCATAGTTCTGAGGACCGGGATTCAAATCCTGGCCCTGCCTGTTTGGAGTTTTCATAGTCTCCTCGTGCCTGTGTGGGTTTTCTCCAGTTATTCTGGTTTCCTCCCACATCCCAAAAAACATGTTTTATTGAAGATTTTAAATTGCTCGTAGGCGTGAATGTGCTTGAAAACGGTTGTTTGTTTATATGTGCCCTGCAATTTGCAGTTCAGGGTGTACCCCACCTCCCTCCTGAAGATACTTGGGGTAGGCTCCAGCAACACCTGTGACCCTACTGAGGATAAGCAGAATGGAAAATAGATGGACCAAGCAACTTGTACGACTGACCGCTTTTCTAGTCATGATGATGGTAAATATGTGGCGGCGGGAAAACCACAACCCAGCTGTGTGCATTGAAATCCCTCTCAAGTGTCACAAGTCAGCCAATCGAATTGTTTATTTGAAGCAGCTTTGTCAAGTATCTGTCAGGACAGAATTGAATTTAATATGATACCATTGAACACGTAACAGTCTACTGTATAATAGCAGTCACCAGCGAATGCCTCTGTTCTGGGCTGAGAACATTATGGGGGAACATCACTGTGGATGCTTCACAACTTTCTGTTGCTATTGGTCTTATTTTTTTTTCATCCGTGATTACGCAGTTGATCTTCAGGAAGCAAATATGTGCCTACTAGTCAGGTGTGAAAGAGCTCATTAGTCCTGACGGAGATGCCCATTTTGTCCTCTGATTGAGTTCAAATGCTTGACTGATTGAGGTGGAATTCAATGTTGTTAAAATTAGTAGAAGATGTTGTTTTTAACATGACAGGGCAGGTTTGTCGTCTCTCAACAATCACACAATTGTGCTCATTGGGTGTCATCACATTGTGCAGTGATCCCCAAAAATCTGGCCAGTGGGTGTCGGGAGAAAAGGGTGACTGGCTTTTTGTTTGGGGGAGACACTGGAAATAAAGAGGTTCAAGGCATTATCCAGCTGTATTCTATTATTAATACCAGCAGTGATCAAGACCAGTTTTGTGATATTACTTTATTAAGAGATGCACCAGAGTGAACATATCATAATTCCCTGAATGTGTTCCCTGAGACAACATATTTCGCTTTGTTTGAATTTGTAATTTGCTGCCATTTAGCATGTCTGTGTTACCTGTGTGTGTGTGTCTGTGCGAGATCGTGTCATCGCTCATGGTCGACTTTCCGGCTGTGAAGTGGAACACAGGTAATGAAAGATATGGCACTGCGTAATTAGTTCGTAGAGGAAGGATTATCGGTTTACTGAAACATTAATGGTTCACCTTGAAGTGCAAATGGAAAGAGGATAAAAGCCTTCCCTGGCCTGCCCTCGCTTTCCTTTAGCCGGACTAAGAAACTTTCCTCTTATCCACACTTGGCAAATATTCCAACATTTCTCATTTTGATAGTTAAGCTTAATCGCCATTTAAAGTACACATTTGGAATGGAACTCTGCTGTTAACTTGTTTGCATCCTGAGAAGCAAACATTTGAAAAGAGATCTCAAAGTAGTTCTGTTCTGAAAACAATACCTTCAGCATTTCGCACATCTTCCGTCTGAGCAGTCATCCGTAAAAATTGAGGCCATGTCTTCTGCCACACATTTTAACATCAAAAGAATAACAAAAACTTCAACACTAATACAATGTTTTGCCTTTGAATCGTACATCTACAGCACCCCTTGTGTTGTTGTGTTTGAGTCACATTATTTAAGTGTATACATTCCACCATGAACAACAAAAACATTGATATTGTGCACATTGTTCTAACCAGTCGTCCACCAATTCACTCCTATGAAAGTAATACATAAAGATAAATAATTTATTTGTTTTTAATCGTATAAAGCACATTGAAATACCACGTGTATGAAACGTGCAATAGCAATAAATTAGCCTTGCTTTTGTTTTGACATGTTGGGCTACATCGCCTAATGACAGAAGTCAACTTCACAAGAGCCCTTGTGCTTGCATTGTGATTGTCGTGTGACCAATACTTTGATAGCGACCAGTGATAGTAGATTTTAACAAACCATCATCATGGTCTCAAACATGAGGTACACCTGCACAATCTAATTCCATTTAGAAGTTATCCCTATATAATTGAGTTAATGCTCATCTTTGGCTGAATTTTTCTTCAAATTGCATTGTTTGTCTTTGGGTTGTATTCAGATATCTAATATTTGGTTTCCTTGAAAAGCATTCAAATGTTTTATTATTTTTAGCTCATTTTACTCAAATGCAGACTATCACGACCGTCAGCTTGCTTAATGCTTACTTTATTATTTGATCTGTTAAATACTAGTTTAATGACCCCTGTTTTTGCACCTTCAGTGAATATTCCCCCCGATGTGTTCTCCAGGAACCACAGTGATGACAATGACGGCGTTTGATGCAGATGACCCCGCTACAGATAACGCCGCTTTGCGCTACATCATCATCCGACAGTCACCAGACAAACCATCTCCGAACATGTTCTACATCGACGCAGAGAGAGGTGACATTGTCACTGTCATCTCGCCTACTTCACTTGACAGAGAGGTGGGTTCATGCGTCAAGCGTGTGCTTAATTTTCATACACTTACACTAGTCTGTGGCTTTGTCGGAGACAATTAGCTTCTCTCAACATGAATATAGGCAGAGGAAAATGTTCAGTAAGTCATTTTGTGGCTGTCCTGCTGATATAAAGTTTTAACTCTTCTATATTCGGAAAAGCGAGATGAGTTTCATACCATTTCCTCCAATAACCACAGTGCGCAGTGCGATGATTGCTTTTTTAGCACAGTGACGAATGCCAGAACATCGATTGGGTTCGCTCGTGAAGGAGGAATATTAGCTGTTGTCAGACACTTAGCGCCCTGTTTAATTGAAGTTATACACATTCACTCGCCTGCTCTGATGGTGTCCAACAAGCCTGTTTGAAAACCTTCCATCCGGAACTGTTGAAGCCATGCTGACTGCACCAATAAGCTGCTTCAGCCCAGTGACAGGATGCTGTTTAATGAAAGTGTAATTGATTAGAAGGGCAGTGAAAGCATAAGTGGTCATCGCTTTTGAATGAACTGTCTGAGAGATTTAAAGTTATATGTTGTATCTTGAAGCGACTAAGAGCTTCAAAATTGTCAGAAATATGTTGAGTCTTTCTTTGTGTTTACGATCTTCCCACAATAATTTATTTAATCAGTAGCAAACATGGAAACATTATATTTTGTAATGTAAAAGAACTGTATATTTTTTCACGTAGTTTCCAAATAAGCTTTTGTCCATTATACATTAAAAACAATAATTTACAGAATAATTTCTTTACTTTTTCTATACATTACTTCCAACATTGGTCATAACTTCGCACTGACTCCATTCAAAATTTGAGAGCTCGAGCTCAAACTCAATTTACCTTACGGGCGCTAGAGTCTGGCCTAGGCTGGGCCGCAGGCTCCAAATACATGTACCCGTGCGCAATTTAAATTAGAAATGAATAAATAAAAACTTTCCAGTCGTCTCAAATGTCTTTTTTATTTGTTAATACAAAATATGATGAACAAATACTCTGGTGCAAACAAATTGTGTCCAAAGCTACTAATAAAACTCTCCATGGCAACGCTGATATAACTTTCAAAATGCTTCTGAACTTTGATAAAGCACAATCAATGACACAAAGAGAGCTGTGTACCCCAGTGATTTGTAGATTCATCACCTCCACACACAACTCTGTATAAGTGACATTCTTATAAAACTCAAGGAGCGCACTCACATTAAACTTTCATATTAAAAAGGGCATCACAAAATATAATCTCGCAGGCCACAAATGCACCGTGGGCCACAAGTTTGAGACCACTACTTTAACTCATACTTTGTGATAATTATGGCACAGTACCTCTCGACAGAAGTATACAAGTGCAATTAAACAGACAGAAATGTCTGTCGTAAACTGTTCCCTACACTTTGACCCCATCATCCCTCCATTCATAGAATGTCTTAAGAGTGTATGCGTTTTTATTCTTAAAGCATCTTTGTCATAGTCACTCCACACTGTACATGCTAGCAACAGTTTAACAGCAGAGCCAGATAGAAATGCAAAAGACAAAAGTTTACCAAGTCTGGAGCGATTTACATTAATCTTCTGTGCAATTACTTGAATAAGGCTGCCATCTTGCCATCTATGAGAGCAGAATGCACAGCATCTGTACAATAGAGAGACATTTATAGAACAAGTAAAGACGAAATGTTTATCCATCAGTTCTATGAATTTCTACAATGTTGGTCTGCTGCAGACTGAATGCGTCTCTTGTGGTGCGTGAGAAGCAGAGACATTGTAATTCAGGGTGCTGGAGAGTATTCCAGAGAAAATTGGCAAATCAATTTTGTCACATTGAAATCAGTTTGTCTCGCTCTCTTTTTCTAGTGGCCTAAAATCCCACCATGATACGAAGGTTTATTGCACAGGGCTTTGTTTTTCTCCTCACTTTATGTTATGGGTCCAGCAAGATGTACCACAGCAAGAAAAAGGTTTACCTCTATGAGCAGGTAATGCAAATGAGGACGACGTGCGCTGGTCACTCACAGATTGCATATCAGATTGTTTTATGAAACACACCACATACCACCAACATTAAACAATATACTGTACTCATCTTAGCACATTTCTCTTTTACTTTATACCGTCTCCTCAATGCTTTCTCAGTTCACTTTTCATAGTATTTAATAATTCTCAAAATCCCAAATAATTGACCCCTCCGTACAGGGCACTTAACCACGCCTCCTGAAGTGACGTCACGCCACGTGCGCTGACGTAAGACAAACAGTAAAAATGGCAAATACAATACAATACATTCTGAACTGAGACAGACTTCATGCTTCTGATTTCATTGAAATCAACGATATATTATAGATTCTAAATACAATACATTCTTAACTGAGAGAGACGCCATGCTTCTGATTTCATTCAATCGTTCACACGTAGCGGTGTTATGCTAGCAGAGAACGTCTCATTCATTTACACGAGACGTGTATTAAAAATCAAATTTAGGGCATATCTTCGTGCAAACACAGTCTGATTAAGCTTCGGCCGCGAGCCAGCAAGAAATCAATATGTTTGTGCAGTCCGATCATCGCTAAATATCACTCAACAAAGAATAAGTGTGTCAATCGTTCACACGTAGCGGTGTTATGCTAGCGGAGAACGTCTCATTCATTTATACGAGATGTGTATTAAAAATCAAATTTAGGGCATATCTTCATGCAAACACAGTCTGGTTAAGCTTCGGCCGCGAGCCAGCAAGAAATCAATACGTTTGTGCAGTCCGATCATCGCTAAATATCGCTCAACAAAGAATAAGTCTCTAAATCGTTCACACGCAGCAGTGTTATGCTAGCGAAGAACTTCGAATTCATTTATACGAGACAAGTATTGAAAATCAAATATAGGGCATACCTTCGTGCAAACATATGTGTTCCGGTTGATATTAGATGGATTTAGTTGATGATGCGGTCTTCCACAAAGTTTGATCCATCCATTTTCGTACTGGGTCTTCGGTTTTGGAAAGGGTACGAATCGAACTCCACCAACTAGCCTTTCAGGATACCTGTCGTCACTATTACAAAGTCCATGACTACACCTCTTAACCATATTTTTTGTTAAATAACCCAAATACGCGATAAAACGCTAACTAAACCTATTCTGGACCATGCAATGTTGTCTGAGAAAATGGCGGGAGCAAAAACGGGCTTAGGTTTATGCAGATCTCTGGCCTCTGATTGGTCAGTGACGCGGATTGCGCAATATCCACGGAGGGGTCAATTCCTTTCCCAATATCAATGAAAATGCCATAGCGATATCTTATGTTGTGTATGTTGTATCGTACCCTTCACTTCACTGCTGTAATGTATGCAGGTCACTGACATGACGTATGAGACATTTGCTTTGTGTTCTTATATTTTAGCTTAACAGAAAAGCAAATTGTAAACGACTATTATTTGTTAAATGTAACTCGTCACAAAATCCTAATCTTGTACGTTCTCACATGGATGGCAGATTTCTAGAAAATCCACAGCATTGCAAAATGTGAAGAAGAGGAGAATTCATTAGGATTGTGGTTCGGCTATATTTTCAAAAACAATATTTCACAAATTCTGTCAAGGAATGTAAACTATGAGCATAACTGTACATGTTGTGCAATCATATGTACCCCTGTCATATTGAAAGGAAAGCGTAGCCTAAACTTTTCTCATAACCGCTACATGACAGTGGCATTTTGAAATTAACATGTACAGCTTTTTTATAACCTCTCGGTTGCGGCATACTGTACATGAAATAGCTAACTTTTTTTTTTTCATTTTCATCTATACCTACGTTTATATAATGCAGACCATGGATTTTCTGGGGCATTTTTAGCGGTGAAAAATGCACATTACACAAAATAAATAAAAAAAAAACATGTTAAACATATATCAATATATATATTTTGGATATATCTGGTTTGTACAGATGGTTGTCCTTAGTCTACTGTTTATGCGAGTAACGGGGCAACACTGTACTTGTTAACAATGATGTTAGTAGTCCTATAACCATTATCTCTGAAATATGTATCTGCTCTTTGCTCTTGGGAAAATTATTTGAAGTGGCTGTACAAGAAGCCAGGGATTAAAGCTGTTTCCTTTGAATTCTGAAAATTTTAATAGATGGAGGACAATATTCATGTAGTACATTCTCCAGGCTGACTCAAATGCAAAAACAATAACATGAAACAAGTGTAGTTCTGAATTTTGGTTATAATGTTAAATGGGAAAATTGGCTGTTGTGAAACAGCAACTCCTGTTTCTTCTTCTCATTTAGCACTGACTAAAGTAGAGTAGTAGAGATGGAAATCATGAAAAAAAAATACATTTAAAAATAAAAGAGAGGTGGGATGACAGATGGCTTGCAACGGGCACTGTAATTTTCTCTTTCGAGTCCAAAATAACAAAGCTCTTTTTGAATATCTCCATCTCATTAATATGCTAATGTGGTTATTGCCCATAAGCTTTACACATTAAACTGCAAAAAGCATGCATCCACACTCTATTACTTTCACTCTTTCTTGATTTACACTGACCAAGCATTTTCCATCATTTGAAGATTATATATTACTTAAAAAAAGGCAAATGAATAGAGAGTGCTAGCTTTATCTTTGTGATGTTCATACTCATTACATTTAATAAGTTATAGTGACAGAGAGATCGGGTTAAGACAAATGCACACAAATACACACACACATCTATCACTGTAATCGATTTTAGTCCGTGGTACGTGTGTCGAGCTTTAACTAGAGAGAACAGACTGGTAATGGGAGTGTGACTTTCTGACTCGAATGCTCTGCGGCCCATCTGGGGGCTGTCACCGCTAAGGAAAGCCAATCGATGAAGTCGGCCGGAGCCCTCCATCTGCTTCCATGTTCTACAGAGGTGAATTACATTGAGATAAAATGCCTGATGTAGTGTGCGACACAGACTCTTTCAAAGTATAAGGTGTATGGTTGAGTAGTGTAAATTGCATAGAATTATTAAACTGCTTTTCATGATGTCGAAGCCATGTCTTCATTCATTCATTTATTCATTCTATCCCAGCTATCTGCGGGTGAGAACCTGGGTACACCATGAACTGGTTGCCGGCTAATCGCAGGGCATATAGAAACAAAGAACCATTCAGACTCACATTCACAACTGCATTCATTTCTATGAATGATGAAGACTTTTGGGCATGTGCACACACACAAAAAAAATCTGAACTGTATAGGAAATGTACTGTTTGCCCCAGCCATCGGTGTCTTTTGCATGTAACGTTATGTACTGGAAGTACATGTACGTTTTATTGGAGTGAAAACATTTTCAGCCCAAACATTTCAGAGGCTGAACTTTCAAAAGATTGTTGGAAACAGCAAAAGAATTGTACATAACAATTTGGATGGATGTGCTTGTTCAGAGAAATCAGCAATTACTTTTTTTATTTGCACAAGTGACTCTTCACACTTGGATTTTTATGTACAGGGTGCATCCACGGCAGAGAGCGAATGCTGGCATTTTTTTATTTTATTTTTTTTGCACATGACATGATCCTGCCGCTCCAGCACGAGCTGTGCGGGTGCCTGCGCGGGTGCGCTGATTGGGGCGCACACCTGCGTCTCATGTGGGCTGATTAGTCTGTGTATTTATATCACCCCGATGACGATTGGTCCCGGCCGGTTCGTTGAGCTTCATGTCCCGTTCCAGCACGCTCGTATCCCTGATCGACAACCTGTATGTACCGACCTTCGCCTGTTCTACGACCAACCTTGTAAGCCTGACTCCTTCGTTACTTCTGCCTGCTTTGATTGTTCTCCTGTGTACCGACTCCTGCCTGCCCGCTCACCTGCTCTCATCGCCCGACGTCCCAACTACCGCTGCTGCACCGGACTGCCTGCTCGATCCCCTACCTCTGCATCTAATAAACGTTTCTCCTTGAACTACCTTGCATCTTCCGAGTCCTGCATTTGGGTCCTACTCTCGTTCCGATGGGACGTGACAGCACAAGCCCAAAGCTCACTGCATGTTTGCCATTTTGGCACCCCGATCTATGTCAAACTGGGCATTCCAACGCAACAAGGGTGTGTTCTTTCATGTGTCACGGGAAGTGACAATTTCATGGCAGAAAGTCAGTCTAAAATGACACCTGCTGAGAACACGTCTAAATATTGGCGCTGCCAATTTAACGCGATTTTTGGTGAATTTGATCAGGCCGCTGGCAGACAGATACACAAGTTCTGCAAACGTATGGTGTCAATTGCATTCGATTCAGAAATATTTAAACAGTGAGAATCAAACCTTCTGAATCAATTTATGAAAAAAAAAGGATTTGAATCCATTATTACTCATATCTTCATCATATATATTTTCTAACCTTTACACTGGCCAGCACCCTAACGGGGGAGCGTGCAAATGATCATGGTGGGGATAGATGCATGAGGTCCGCGGGATATTTTAGTCTCCAGTGGTTCTCACTATCTCATTCTGTATTTAAGAAGGGTACCCACTCACATTGTTTGTTCCCACCAGCGCGACAATGCACCAGTCACTTATGAATTGCTGCAATTTCACATCGTGAGAGTGCACCACATGTGAAAGGTTTAAGAGGAGATGTTTTGATTGAACAGGGTTGAAATTGGCTGGGTTCTGAACCACAACTGCGTATACCTCCCTCTTATTAACTTGCTGGGCCTGTGCTCATTTACAAAATGACATGAACTTTAGATTTACCGCACTTGCCACACCCGGCTTGTGTCAGTCATGAAAATACAGCACGTGTTGTTCTTAACGCGCAAAAAGAAGTAAGCGACTAATGACAACAAGTAGAGTATGTTTTCACTCTGGTCACTTTAAATAAAAAGAATGTACTTGTTTTCTACTCATTGTTCTGGTGAGGAATCTGACGATCATTCTTTTGGAATACATTGATTAAATTTTTTAAAATACGTTTTTGTAATCAAGGTGTCATTGGAACAAATGGCTTGCTCTCAGCTTGTCCTTAAATAGATCAAGATCTAAAGGAAATAAAATTATTATTATAAAGAAAACTCACAAAAAGCAAAGTTTTTGCGTGGTTTTAAAAGCATATTTTCTACTTATTGAATTAAAATGTATGAATAAATGTTGGCTAAAGTGGTATTATATTTTAAAGATTCTCCTGTGTGCTGACTTGAACATGACTTTCAGATAAGTTTTTGCTTAGAAATACAACTACATGTGAATTAGCTGGCACATGAACTAATGCCTTATTTATTTAATCTAGTTTATTTCCATGTGTTGCTCACCTAAAAAAATCAATGTGTCAATGTGTGTATCATCCATTAGGCGTTTACTTTTACTGTAAATGTTTACTGTAAGTCATTTACTAATTATTATGGATGGACGGGTCAATGGATGATGGTTGTCCCCTGATTAGTTGTATCGTGTGTAATATTGCCCATATGGAAAGTGGCCTGGTATTGGTTTGTTGTGACCTTGGCTCTGTGCTTTCTGGCAGGCTGATAAGAGAACTCAACCTCTCTAATGGCTTATTTGGCTCAGTGGGCAGTGTTGCTTCATGACTGTTCTATGATGAACTGCTCTGGCAGGTTCCGGTGACATTTTTTTATCACTGATGTGGCACAGAATATAAATTTGATATGTGTACATTTTTAATGCGTGTACCTACAGCCTTTATGATTATTTTATGGATATGCATTATTTTTTCAACTACGCAGTTCATTGGCTCCATATAATGCAATGATATGTTGTCTATCGTTCTGCTATCACAAGCACATCCTAAATATGGATTATATATAGATTGCGTGTGTCCGTGCGTGCGTGTACGTGCGTACGTGTGTGTGTGTGTGGGTGTGTGTATTTATATATATACACAGTATACACGCACACACTTTTAGTTGTCTTCTTATACGCAGGCCAGATGATCAGCCAACACTTCTCTAAAGAGATCTTATGGTGTTTGCTTCGTTAAGTGTACAAGAAGAGGCGAACTTGGTCGCAGAACAACTCATCGCTTGTTTAACATGAAGCAGTACGCCTGCTCACAACACCCTGAGCATCCAATAGTTCCTGAGATTAGTAGTACTTTGCTCTTTGGATATAAATACAGTGTACTGTAATTTCCGGCCTATAAACCACAACTTTTTTCACATGCTTTCAACTCTGCGGCTGCTGCGGTGATGGGACTAATTTGTTAATTTTTTTCTAACGGCCACAAGAGGGCACTTGAGCGGAAAAGGTCAGAGTGAAACAAGTGGAATATATGTGCATAGAAAGTGACTTTTACTGGTATGTTTCTTTTTAAACTGCCCTGTTAGTGCTGCGCTAGCGTTAGCGCTGTTCTAGCATGTTGCTGCTCTGTTACTGCCATGTCCCAGTGATTTTTACTGGTATGATTTTTTTTTTTTAACCGGCCCTGTTAGCGCTGTACTAGCATGTTGCTGCTGTGTTACTGCCCCGTCTCAGTGAGGGTTTTTTTTTTTTTTCTTAACCAGCCCTGTCCGTGTTACCGTGTTGTTGCTATGTTAAGCCAAGCTAAGGTATTAAAATTTTGAAAAATCTTTCTGTGTACCGTCTTTGTAAATATCTCGTGTTTCAATGTGGGTTTTAATTTGGGCACTTGCGGCTTTTACACATGTGCGGCTTATGTACAGTATGTACCAAATGTATTTCCTTTACAAATGTACTGGGTGAGGTTAATAATCCGGTGCGCTCTGTAAACTGGGCAAGGAAATGAGAAATGGGTCCAAGCGGGGTGGAACAGTTGGCGGAAATTGTCTGGTGTTCTATGTGAACAGGATGAAGGGCAAAGTTTATAAAACAGTGGTGAGGCCGGCCATGATGTACGGATTAGAGACGGTGGCTGTGAAGAAACAACAGGAAGCAGAACTTGAGGTAGCAGAAATGCAGATGCTGAGGTTTTCACTTGGTGTGAACAAGTTGGGTAGGATTAGAAATGAGCTCATTAGAGGGACAGCCAAAGCTGGATGTTTTGGAGACAAGGTGAGAGAGAGCAGACTTTGATGGTTTGGACATGTTCAGAGGCGAGAGAGTCAGTATTGGTAGAAGGGTGATGAGGATGGAGCTGCCAGGTAAAAGAGTGAGAAGAAGACCAAAGAAAATGTTGATGGATGTTGTGAGGGAGGACATGAGGACAGTGTGTGTTCGAGAGGAGGATGCACGAGATAGGCTTAGATGGAAAAAGATGACACACTGTGGCGACCCCTAACAGGACAAGCTGAAAGGAAAAGAAGAAGACGATTTGATAATACCTGTACGGGAACATCTATCGATAGCATAGGTCACACAATTTGAGATTAACTCATGCTGCAATTTCAAGTTAAAAAAAAAGAGTTCTGAGTGAAAATCATAGCAGTTTATACGTAATATTGAGATAGTCCTCAACATAAAATCAAAATAAATACTGTAATTTCTTGCTCGTGCACCAAATAAAAGCACTTTATTTTGTGCAATGCTAATCCATTTATGTTTAAAGTCATGTTATCACTTAAAGTCTCAGAATAAGAGTTGTGCATTTTTTTTACAAGAGTAAGACGATTCAAATTAATGGTATACTTTCATGATATATCATAACCCATGAGCACAGTTCTATGAATAAAAATAAAAACAAAACAGAACAATAACCATAAGGAAGAAAACACAAACATAGTTTTGCGGGCAGATATTTCCCTGTGTGTGGAGTGTGTTTGTTAATGAAAACATGACAGGGTAATCAGACCAGCCTCCATCTTCTAAGGATGCAATGGAACTTAACGTTTCTGCATTGTCTGGCTACATGAAGATAAAACTTAATGGACGAGAGAAGCTGAGTTATAATTACACAGGCAGCTGCCTTGTTTATGCTGCAGCCTCTTTGTGTGGGAGATGGATTTAAGTCTGATGGATGTACAGTAGCTATCACCTTCAGGGGACACTTGGTTGTCACTTGGCCTACTGGCCACTGGTGTACCTGAATGATTTTGATGAGAAAAAATTCATGAAGTAATTCATATTTGGATGAACGCGAGCTGGACGTAGTTTATTTCTCTCTAATGAATGTTGGACTCATTCTGGTGTCTATGAATGGCATTTGAGCGAAGGTTCATTTTTATTCAAGAGTGTCAGATATTTGTGAGAGATTTCAAGGCCCAAACCCAGCTGAATGCACTATATATGAGCCTTCGCATGTTGGGGGTTAAACGTTGCATTTGGCAACCCGCTCCGTGCAGCCACAGCCGCCATTCATATCAATTTCGTTGCATAAATGGGAGTGCATATGTCCATATGTTCCCCCGTTGTTCAGGGAGGTTTCGCTCCTTGCACCCCCACAAATAACAAAACTATGTGAAGAATAGATGCAGTATGAATTCTACATATTTATGATACATATGATGTATTTTACCACCACAAATTGCACTTAAAAGTCTTAGATTTTCTCCAAAATGGACAGCATACCTTATTTGCACAGTTGTTGTGACTTGTCCAACAAAGTACACTTAAACACACAGGGCTCACAGAGACAAGCAGTCGCACTCACAATCACACCTAGGGGCAATTTAGATTGTCCAATTAATGTTGCATGCCGGGAGTTTAGTGCATGAATCAGTGAGTTATTATCCTCATGACCAAAACTGTACAGTCTGTGTGATTTAGGCCCAAAAGATGTATCAATTGTTAGTTATTATTAGTACTAGTAGTAGTATAGTCTCACCTTTTTTTCAATGGTACATTTTCATGCGGTTCCTTTTGAATACAATTAATCTCATTTGTACCGATTGATGTGCTCAATAATATTTAGCTTTCGATGACACAGTACTGTTTTGAGTGGGGAAAACAAAGCGCTGTGAGTTAAGGCAACTATCACAAAGACATGTCCATGAGGTTGCAAGAAAAAAATGAAAAGACTATGAATTAAAGTAAGCAAATATTTCACAAGATCATGCTGTGCTTAAAAATGCTTTCTGTGTTCTTAATAAATGGCGTATCAGTCTGTCCATAACTCTTGGTGATTGGCACCCATTTTTTTTCTGCTTACTTCCATTTTGCAGTCTTTTCTGTCATCAAGTCTCGGTGTCTATCATATCTCTTTATATGTATCATTCTGAACTCTCCCTTCTGTGTCAACACTTCATTCCGGGCATCCAATTACTCTGTAGGTCAAAGTGTGATGATTCCATTCAGAGCAGAGGTGTCCTTCTGAGCAAGCCTCAAAAGAGCCATTCAAATTACATTGCTGCCCGGCTTCAGAGTAACCACTTTGCAAAATGTTGTTTTCAAGCATTTCCATGGCCACATTCTAATCTGATCCACCTGCATATAATTGAATGTCAGTCGTCACATAAGGACGCTTGGCTCTCTTCAATTAGCATCGTGTTTTCTTGTGTCACAACAACGGAACAAAGCAGACAGAGAAATATTTACTGCTCCCAGGGAGTGGACAGTTATTATATTATATGATTTATATGCAAATA
This sequence comes from Syngnathoides biaculeatus, assembly GCF_019802595.1. Classification (NCBI taxonomy): domain Eukaryota; kingdom Metazoa; phylum Chordata; class Actinopteri; order Syngnathiformes; family Syngnathidae; genus Syngnathoides; species Syngnathoides biaculeatus. The sequence continues at coordinate 18,234,290 of NC_084645.1, read as the reverse complement.
ATATGGCAGAGTGAGCACATTGATGAGATTTCATTATTGCAAATGGGATGTGTGCTTCAGTTTATAAACTCTTTCATTCTGCTATTATGATCAGGGGATTGAAACTGTAGTTGAGTAAGATCCAGTCATGGACAGAGTTGGCCCCTCAGTGTGGATGAGAAGACAGTGTCCGTGGAAATCTGTCTTCTTCAAATGGGTTCTGGGGAATGGCTGACAATGATGATCAAGTCGGGTTGAAGGTTTGATATTGCTTGTTAAATGTGCCAGGAAGAGGTTGGTGTGGTGGCTGTCATTGCAGGACCCTTAGTTTTGTTTAGTTGAGGAATGAAAGTTAACTGTTTCCAATTTGCATTTACTGTATTTGTGGAACCCGTTACTGTACATTCTATATCAAGGATGCCCAGACTTTTTTTTACCCAAAGATCTACTTTTTAAGTAGCCATCCTCTCGCGATTGACGGGGGTGTCTTTTTTTTTTTTTTTTTTTTTTTTTTAGAATGACCAATAATGAAATAGAATGACCAAGTCACAGAGATCTACCCACTACAAAAATGCAAATCACATTTATTTTAAAGTATATTGAGGATTCTTTATGGGTAAATGTATGTTTGTGTGCCTTGCATAACCACATGAGCCAGTATTACGCAACATAATTAACTTGACATTTTTTGTAACTATCTGAGTTCACGTTGATGATTATTAAACACCATACGAGTCAAAATGCACAATTGGGCTGTGTCACTCACGTCAGTGGATTCGTCCAACTGCAGTGAGAAACACAATCTTCGATGTCCTTCCACACAGCCATGGCTTCACAGCACTGTGTAACTGTACTCCTTTGCAGCTACATAGATTTTATTGAAGATAATATTTCCACCTTATTTTTAAAAGATTGGAACTATGAGTCAGCTACACCTCTTTTACCATCTCTTTCTCTTGGAAGGACTTGTTATTAACGATGTAACGAACCTGAAACGATGCTTAGATGGAGGCTTTCGCTGTTGAACTATATTGTGTGAAAAGTGACTGCTATGCACTCAATTCAGATTTTAGTTCATTCACTTTTCTTATTCTCACCTCGCTTTTTGGCGGAATGTCAATGTCTATCATGAACAAGGCTCGAGGACGGACTCAAATGCACGATTCAAGAGGCAGGCAGGCAGTACAAAGGAGGTCTTTATTTGTTCCGAGGTCGGTTAGCAGCAAGTCAGTCCAAACAAACAGAAGTACTAGTAGCGGCAGTCTTCCAAAGAGTGGTCAGGGAACAGGCGAGGCTCGCTACACAGAAGGTAGACGTCAGGCAAACGGGAGTCCGGAAACGAGGCATCAAAGGCAATGATCTGGCAGAGGACTAGTCGTCCCCCAGGTCCTATATGTAGAGTCATTAGGGTTCATGAAGGTGCAGGTGTGTGAGTGCTGATTGCCTGGCCCTGCCCAGCACCAGGAGCATGACAGTACCCCCCCCCCACACACACACACACTTAATGGCCGGCTCTGGACGGCCCGGGAGCATCAGGATGGGCTGCGTCCCTGAAGAGAGAGGGGTCCATGATGAAATGAGAGGGGATCCAGGAGCGCTCCTCCAGTCCATATCCCTCCCAGTCCACTAGATACTGGACCCCCCTTCCTCTGCGGCGAGAGGACTGCAATCGGCACACCGTATACACCGGGCCGCCGTCCACCATGCGGCGGGGTGGGGGGCGGTCCAGTGGAGATGGACGGGTCGGACGGAGTCTGCTGATGTGGAAAGTCGGGTGGACCCTCATCGACCTGGGTTATTTGAGCGACACGGCAACAGGGTTAACAATCTTGGTGACCGGAAATGGGCCAACTAACCTGGGAGCGAGTTTGCGTGATTCTACCCGCAGCGGCAGGTCCTTGGTAGAGAACCACACCTGCTGTCCCACCTTGAGTTTTGGTGCAACTCTCCTCCTGCGGTCCGCTGCAGACATGTAGACGCTGCCAATGCGCAGCAGCGTCCTCCGAGCTGCCTCCCAGGTCCGTTTGCAGTGTCATACCACCGCGGTGTCCGTGACCAATGAAGGGAACAGAGGGGGGGGGGTAGCCGTGCATGATGTGGAGTGGAGCCATACCTGTCGAAGCGGAGGGTATAGAATTGTGGGAGTACTCTACCCATTTGTGGTGTTGGCTCCACGTGCTCTGGTCCCTGGATGCCAAACATCGAAGTCCGGTTTCCAAGTCTTGATTGACTCTCTCCGTCTGGCTGTTTGACTCCGGGTGATGGCCCCATGTTAGACTTTCCGAGGCGCCGATGAGGGTGCAGAATTCCTTCCAAAAACGGGATACGAATTGCGGACCTCTGTCCCGAGACGATGTCCCGGGGGAACCCGTGGTAGCGAACCACCTCGTCTAATAACAGTTGGGCTGTCTGCTTGGCCGAAGGGATCTTCGGGGCCGGCACAAAGTGGACCATCTTTGAGAACCGGTCCACTATAGACAGCACCACTGTGTTCCCTTGTGAGGGTGGTAGGCCAGTGACGAAGTCCAGTGCTATGTGCGACCACGGGTGGGACGGGATGGACAGGCTTACAAGCGTGGTCAGGGGACAGGCGAGGGTTGGTACACAGAAGGTGGACGTCAGGCAAACGGGAGTGCGGGAACGAGGCATCAAAGGCAACGATCTGGCGGAGGACTAGTCGTCCCCCGGGTCCTACATGTACCGAGAGTCATTAGGGTTCATGAGGTGCAGGTGTGTCAGTGCTGATTGGGCGCCAGGAGCATGACAGTGTCATATTTTCCATGAACAGTTTGAAAATGCTACTACACATTTCACACTCGCAGAAGAGGCAAACGCACTTCGAAAATGACATTGTGGGGAAAAAAAGTCCACCTCCCATTCCGTATGAAAGTGATATGTTTTTGTGTTCTTCTTTGCTCCAGCATCCATACTCATGTTTGATAAGATTTCTTGACTTTAAGAAAACAGCGAGAGCTTTAAATAGTGGGGGAACTCGCTGATTAGCGTGTTTTGCTGTACTTACTGTCGTTGTTTGCACATGCGCAGTGAGCTAAAGGTCAGAACAATGGGACTGACGTCTTTTTTTTTTTTTTTTTGTACACCGTCGCGATCGACCAAGACTGCTGGTCGATAGCGATTGACGGAATGAGCACCCCTGTTCTATATGTATATGGTAGGCAGTGTAAAAGCAGGGAAAATAAAGACCTACGCTCTCAAGAAATACCATTTTTAGTTCATTGCAGTCAACTTTAATACAACAAGTTTTTTTTTTTTTTTTGGTTTATTTTTTTTTCCCTCCCCCTTGGTGCTCTTAAAGATGTTAACACAGCAAATCTCTGGTACAGACCGGATCAACCAGCGACTGCAAGAAGTAATTTTGTGTCATTTCTACCTGGTTTCAGTGTCTAAATAGTAACATTGTGAACAATTATAAACTAAATCATTACGGCTTTAACACAAATGTGTAGAAAGGAAACTTAATCATGTAAGGCTCCTTACACTGAGCATTATTTCATTTCTCCTAGTGTGATGGTCACTTCGCAGATCTTTGTCAGTTCTAATCAATACAACACGGCTGTGAACGCAACCACCTTATGCTCTTTTGTTCTTTCCCACAAATGAACAAGGTGGACAGGCATGGATGAAATACGGGACCCCTCCACAGCACCCACCCCCACCCTCCGCTCTCTCCTGCCCCTAGATCTCCCTATTCCATCATGCTTCTGCCCACTTGCATTAGTGAGGAAATGAGATACCCCTAATTAATTAGATCTGTGAGTGCTAAAGATGAAGATTACATCGGATTGAAGGTTAGATGTGTCAATCATAGCTTTTTGTTAGCTAGACTGTGCATCCTTTAAGATAAATTGAGCCTCATGGGCATTGGGAATCTCACTGCGTGTTGTTAATCGCTCCCCGTGCATACACTCACTTTAATTGAGTCTCATAGAAAGTCTGAAATTGTGCGACTGACACCACGGAAGACAATTAGATTCACCAGAAGACAAGACAAAGGATACACAGCTGGAAGTGACAAAAGAATCTGCAAAATGGGAAGATGAAGAAAATACAACAAAGGATAACTATACAGCTAGATAAACTGTGATGATTTCAAAGAAAAAAAATGTATTTCTGCTGAGGACCTAATTGATTAAATTATAGCCCAGTTTATTGGTAGGTACTTTTGTCGAACTCTGGTTTTACAGGCAAAATGCAAGCTAGAATACAATTCTAAATACCTTAAAATTGTCTGCAGAATGTGTTCACTATTTGCTCATGTAGTCACTTAAACTGTAACTATATATGTGTGACATTCGATGTCAGCTCTCCAAATTAAGCAATAATCACACCATGAGTAAATGTGAATGTTACATAGTAATGTTAAGTATTGCTTCATTCATAAAAACCACTTGGTAAAAAGTTGTTACTTTGAAACTTTCTATTCAATTTGCATGTAAATGCTGAGAAGGGAGTGCAGTTGCCGGAGCCAATATGCTAAAGTTAATTTACTAAGATATTCTTCTGACCATATTGTCTATCTAGATTGGGGTAGAGGGTGACCTGGCCCTTACCCTGGCTGGCATTGGGGTGTGAGGCAGGATACACCCTGGACTTTTCACCAAAATTTTGAATCTTAAATTAACCAAACGCATGTTTTTGGAATGTGGGAGAAACCCAGCATACCTGGAGAAAACCAAGGTAAGGACGGTGGAACATGCCAAGTTTAATAGACGACCTTTGAACTGTCAGGCAACTGTGCTAACCAATCGTTTCCCATGTCTCTGTGTAAAAAAATAAATAATGTTTTTGAGAACAGCACAAATCTTTTGGAGACTTTTACTGCGGAATGAGTAGTTTGAGTGGATGCTTAATAAGTGCTATTATCTTCCGAAAATGTGAGTCGATCATTCCTGCCTGCTTCCTTTTCACTCCTTGGTCTCATATTTAATACTCTTCCAGAAAAGTAGTTTAGACTGGAAAATAAATAATTAATTCCTCCCTTTTTTAAAAAATTTGACTGAGTTCAAATGTGTCAATTAATGGCAAAGCTTTTACAAGACCAGACGTTTCATTCAGAGGAAATCAAATCATTTTGATTACATGCACAGCTAGTAGAAATCCCATTTATACATTTTGAGGCCAAGAGTAGCATGCCCCTTTCTGTGATAACGTCATCTTATAGTGTTATTTTGCTAAACTCTTAACTAGTGACGACACTAGCTCCCTCCTTAGGGCTTACAGCTAGTGGAAAATTGTCGATATTGAGCAAGCTCAAATATTTGTTCATTCATATCACTATACTGGGGAGAAAAAAAAACATGAGACCTTTTTAAAATTCCGGTGTAATCTGGTGGAATTGCTCGCGGTCGCCTTTCTGGTGTCCTAAGGTGATATTGTAAGGTCAGCATAAAGAGAAATGGGTTTGAGAGGTGGAGGACCTGAGAATGGATAGCTAAAGGAGAGTGGAAAAAAAGATGGAAACATTCGGGTGGAGGGCAGCATAATTAGGGTGGCAAAATCGCTTTCTGCTTGGAGGGTAGTGTGTGTGTGCGTGTGGGTGTGAGTGTATGTGTGTGGCAGCAGGAAGGGCTTCAGTCATGTCAGAGAGATCCCGCTGATGCCAAACTGTCATTAGAGTTAAAGAGAGCTTCTGTACATTTATTTCTCTCTTGAACTTTCTCTCCACTCTGTCATCCTCTTCACGATTTCACCTGATGTTTCATTCTTCACGACTTTCCTCTGCTGCCTCCCACCTCTTTCCATCTTTCATCCTTCATCTTTCCCATCCTCATTGACCTGAGGATAAAGAGTATTTGTCAACAGCTCTTACTCTCCAGCATAGCCCACCCCCTATCTCCCCTTCAGGCAAGAATTAATTTCACCCTGTCTCCATGAGAGAGGGCATTGATTGGAAAAGTTTGGATGTGTGCTGAGTACTTTTTATTGTTCTCTTTCCCATGCCACTCTCCCTTCGCTAATGAAACTCAGCCCGGTTCATTGCCTCTGCCAAAACAGACACAATGCTATCGGGGCCCATCTTTCTTTAGGTGACTATCTTTATCAGCCCTTGTACTGTATAGAGATCTCCACCTTCTTCTCCATCCGCTCTCCTCCTTCAGTGAAGACATAAATCAGCCTAGTGCAGCTTAGAGGTATGGTGATACATTCATTCTCTTGTAAAAGATTGAGGGGGGGCAGACAAGAAGTTGACATTCACATAAATTGCAGCATATGTGCAGAGGTCATACATTAATTCTCCTTGTGAAGCTCATCTTTGGGTTCCTATAAATCCTGTTGATAAGATTGCAGACTGACGGACAAATTGGAAGTAAACGTTCTCTGCTGTCACTCTACATTCCATCTACTTTAATCTATCTGCAGCAAAAAAAAAAAAAAAAATACAAATCTTTGCGGCCTTCTTGTGCTTTCACTAGTACAATTTCTGTAAACCCACTAGCTTATTTTGCAACTTTAGTGTCTATATCCAGCATGTCTGCTTTGAAACCACAAATCTGTGACGCTGCAATTACAACTCATAGTAAAACAATGTGAAACAAATGGGTTTTGAGGATATTTTGGGTATTCCATGACATCTTGAACCAGACACCATATAGCTGTATATATTAGTCTAGTGTTGATATTCTACATCTTTCTCACATTTCAGTGTAAGGGATTATGGAACATTTGTACCCCTCCAGAGGAAGCACACAAAAGCCAATGTGTTCCAAGCTCCTTTAAAAATCGCTCAGGTGAATCCTGCCTGCCACAAAAATCTGTTTTTGTAATGTTCTTTCAAAATGCCATGTAAATTCCTTGAGCGTGTATTTTTTTTTTCCTATGGCAATGAAAACTGAGCCATTTTCAGGCTGCATAAGTGAAAAAACTGACCTGTCTATTTTTCGCTGTAACAGTCAGGGAATTTTATAGCACTGTACGTTTGGAATAAATCCACACTGGCATTTTGGACCCAATGAGTGTAACTGCATGTGTTGAAAGGGCAAAAGAGGTCAGAGCAAGCAAGACTTCGTTGTGGGGAATGGAGGAGATCGAGTTTACTTAGCCCAGCATGCTTGTGGAAGTACTTTGGTGGCTCAGTGTGATGTCGTCCACAGAAACCTCCAATGAAGTACGACCAGGGGGATTGAGTCAATATTTGACTTTTTTACAGTCAAAATATGGGAATGGGGAAGTTGTGTATGGACACCACAGGCCAACTGTCAGGAAACAGCACCTGGTTCTTGCTGTGACCTGCATGGATCAATGCATGCCTGATAATTCCTGTGGCCTCTGTGCTGCAAAGATAAGAGCAATCTGACAGGGAAGAAGGAAGCAAAGTCACTCACAAACTCAATATGTCAGGATTTATGATCGTACAGGGCACACACATGCACATACACACACACACACACACACACAAATACACACACGCACACATGCACATGTACTCAATTTCCTTTACAGAGAGCTGGCTGTTGCCATAGTTTTCCCTTGATGTCACGACCGCCATATTGGAGTTTGATGCATTGTTTTATTCCGGTGCTTACTGAGTGTAGCATAGAGGATCCCCCCGAGATCTCAATCGCCAACATAGCGCATAAATAAACACCAATCATATGATCAAAAACTTTTTGTTGCTGACCATTTTATGATCGACCACTTAAGACCACCATAATAGAACTGCTATGTTATAATAAGGTGGTTAGCCCTAGAGGTTATCCCTTCCATTATATTCACAATAGGTACAATTATGATCGAGAGAGTGCTCTCACTTTACAACTGGAGAGTACTTGGGATGTGGAGATTACAGTAAAAAAGGAAAAAGGCCACGTAAAACCATGCACTTGCACAAGTGCACCAGATGAGCTGCAGTCCATCACAACAAGGCCTCGACCTCTAAACTGTGAGGCAGATATGCTAATCACGATCCCATAGTGCTACCTCATTGTGGGGATTTATAAATAAATAACTAAATAACTAAGTAAATAGATAAATAAATAAGTGATTAGATAAAAGCCAAACCAAAAGTTAATGCTTTCACTGAACTGAGGTCTCCCATTTATGGTGAGAACTTTAGTAATGATACTGTATGTATGACTGTGGTTCAGATTCTAGGTTTTGGTACGAACCCCATTTCCCCCAAATATTGTTGGATGAAATTCTGATTTGTTTGTCTGTATTACTTGCAGTATTAGGTTTACAGTCAGAGTGTAAATCAAGAACCCTTGATGGAGAGCAAGGGGAGTGATATTAATACAAATATTGATACAAATGACTGACAGCGTGTGTGTGTGTCTGTGTGTGTGTATATATGTATGTATATATATATATATATATATATACACTTCTGTTAAAAACACTTGTAGGACACACAGTATCTAGGCTACAAATCTAAAACACTCAAATGAAACACAATAAATATGGTGCTAACCGTGCACTGCTTTACTGTTTTAGTACATATTTTTATGCCACACACTGTTGCCACCGTCAAAATATTTTTTTATCAGGATCATCGAAGACCAAAAATCTAAAATCAGATTCTGGATGTTTCTGAGTTGTAAAAATGCAGGAAGAATTTTCAATTGATCATCTCTAAACACCATCATATTTACAAAAGTGAAAACGACAATGCTTGTAATGCATGTCGGAGCGTATTTTACACATCTAGGAGGAAGATCTCTTCATCCATCAAACAAAGACACTTAATTTTAGCTTCAAGGATTATAGAGATCTGACTTTATTCTTTTCATAATCCATGCGTCTTTATGGATGATGTGATTGCATAGTTGTAATCTCCAAATCCTTTTTTACAGCCGTATTATACGCATGTAACCACAATGTGATGGGTTACAGTGTGTAATGTCACATAATATTGAGCTATTGAGTCAATACTCGGGGCCTGCTGAAATGCAATATGCAGCAGTGACTCATACTCAAATGTCAGGTGTGAGGAACTTCTTTCAAAAGAGGTCCAGGAAAGAGACTCATGCAGTCAATATTCTGCTATATTTTTGGAGAAATTGAGCAACATGGTTTTAATGCAGAGCAGACAAGTGGCAACGTTTTACTCAGATGACGGTTGATGGTTAACAAGCGTATAAACTGATTTGACAGCCACCTAAATATAGTAATCCTTCTTCTAGTGGTCTCCCAGTACCAAAGTTCTGATTTATATACTTAATTATTTATCCATCTTCTGAGCCACTTATCTTCATGAGGGGTCACGGGAATGCTGGAGCCTATCCTAGCTGTCATCACGCAGAAGCAATGTACGCCCTGTTTAATTAATTAATGTATGTTTTTGAGGTGTGGGAGGCAGCTGGAGTGCCCGGAGAAAACCCAGGCCAGGGAGAGAGTGTGTGTGTGTGTGTGTGTGTGTGTGGTGTGTGTGTGTGTGTATGTGTGTGTGTGTGGTGTGTGTGTGATTGCGTGTGTGTGAGATTGCGTGTGTGAGATTGAGATTTTGTGTGTGTGTACATATATTAGTCTAGTGTTGATATTCTACATCTTTCGCACATTTCAGTGTAAGGGATTTTGGAACACTTGTACCCCTCCAGAGAAAGCACACAAAAGCCAATGTGTTGATGTGAGAAGTGGGAGAAAACTGGACACCCAGGTAGCCAACGTACATGTGTTTGTATGTAGACTACATAAGAGAGAGAGAGAGAGAGAGAGAGAGAGAGAGAGAGAGAGAGAGGCGTGAATGACCCGGAAGTGGCATTGATGAGTAAGGGAAAGGTTAGAAGGGCACTGATCAGAATGGAAAGACAGTTAGTCCCGATGACATCCCAGTGGAATGCTCTATTTGCCTTGAGGATGCTCTTGGAAAAGTACAGAGAAGGTTAGAAGGAAAAGAAGGCTACATTGTACCTTTGTAGACCTAGAGAAAGCCTATGACAGAGTACCAAGAGAGGAACTGTGGTACGACATGCGCAAGTCTGATGTGGCAGAGAAATATGTTAGAATAGTACAGGACATGTATGAGAGCAGCAGAACAGCGGTGAGATGTGCCGTTGGTGTGTCAGAAGAATTTAAGGTGGAACTCTGATGCAGTCCCACCCTTCCTGTTTGTGGTAGTAATGGATAGGCTGACAGATGAGGTTAGACTGGAATCCCCTTGAATCATGATGTTCGCTGATGATATTGTGATCTGCAGTGAAAGCAGGGAGCAGGTGGAAGAACAATTAGAAAGATGGAGGCACGCACTGCAAAGGAGAGGAATGAAGATTAACCAAAGTAAAACAGAATATATGAGTGTGAATGAAAGGGGAGGAGGAGGAAGAGTAAAGGGGGAAGAGATTGCAACGCTGGACGACTTCAAATACTTGGGGTCAACAATATAGAGGAATGGAGAGTGTGGTAAGGAAGTGAAGAAATGGGTCCAAACGGGATGGAACAGTTGGCGGAAGGTGTCTGGTATGTGACAAAAGAGTATCCGCTTGGATGAAGGGCAGTAGTGAGGCCGGCCATGATGTACGGATTAGAGATGGTGTCACAGAACTACTGCTACTGGAGGTTGGAGAAATGAAGATGCTAAGGTTCTCGCTTGGAGTGAGCAGGTTGGATAGGATTACAAACGAGCTCAATAGAGGGACAGCCAATGTTTTGGAGACAAGGTGAGAGAGAGCAGACTTCGATGGTTTGGACATGTTCAGAGGCGAGAGAGTGAGTATATTGGTAGAAGGGTGCTGAGGGTGGAGCTGCCAGGCAAAAGAGCGAGAGGAAGACCTCACAAGAATTGTCAAGTTTATTTTGAAATCTTTTTAGAATTTTGTTTGAAATTGCCTCACTATTAATGTTTGTACAAAAGAAAATTCAGTTTCCTTCTACTGCATATACACAATGTGAATTTAAGAAAAATAATGTTATCTAAAAAGTTAAACCAATTGGTCATTCATTATTCAGTGAAATGTCTCATTTTCTCTTATGTATTCATCATTGCTCCTCAACCAAGCAACAATGTAATTTATCCTTTTATAGTACCTAATTATTCCGCTAGTATTGTGAGTTTCTGTCAATTTCTGATTGAAAGTCTGTTTAATATCACTTCAGAAATATGAAAAAGTAAGCCAAATAATAGGATCTTCATGGAATAACTGAAAATGTACTATCGATTAGCTTTAAAGAGACAATAACCTCCCCCATTGATGATCAGCTTTGACGGTATCAAACATATGCCCAGTCCCTTATTTTTCTTCTAAAGATTCAATGCACTTGTTTATCAAATTTGTTTTAATAAATGTGGATTATAAATAAATACATCCAGTATATATATATGTATATATATGTGTGCCAATTTATGAATATTATATGTATAGTATTGTTTAAAAAATAACAGTCCAATGTGACTAACCAGATTAATCCACGTTTTCAGTTTATTTTTTATTGCTACCTGTCAAACAAGTTACCCGTAGATTCTCATAAACCCAACAAAACCCAGCATATACCCATTATTAAGGCTGTGCAGTTGGGCAATTTGTTGAAAAGTGGTCTGTTCACAAAACTAGCATTGTATTCCCCATATGTTCTGATGCTGGGGCAGGAGGGCAACTGTTCCTGAGCCTTTGTTAGCATAAACGGGACCCCTTTGGAGCAGCCATCACTTACTGAAGCTGTTGACATGTGCTTGAAGGCATACTTTGTGTTTGAGCTTGTCTACCTGAAAGCTTACGCTCAGGTTTGGGAATTCCTTCAGTCAAGTCTTTTCGAAATGCCAGGAGATGTTTCACGTGTTGTTGCACCACTGAATGATGGCGTTCGTTCTGGTGAGAGGGCGGCTGCATTGAAGCCTCTGTAAATTCAGTTGAGCAAATTTCTGAGGTTCTACTTGTGAAAGGTTTCATGAACTGTTTGTGTGTTGCCCTATTGGACTGTCCCCTTTATATCAAATTTTTTTCTAGTGAGTGGCCGCTTAGTCTTGCTGAACTCTAAGAACTGTTCTGATGTTAAAAAAAAAAAAAGAAAAATAGAAGAAATCTTTATTTCCTAAATATTTGGAAAATATTGCTTTACACTGTTTTGTGTAGTGACAGTTAAACTATTTTCTGGATTCCAGCATTCACTGGTTAAGATGGACCCACTCTATGTACCTCGCCCCAATAAAAGAGCAGATTGATCTTACTTTATGTATGCGTCCTTGCTAAATTCTGTGTCTGTGTCTCAGACGTGGAACGCATATCAATTTAGATCCCTGCTTTTTAAGCTTTCAAGCTATCTGTGATAACTTCTAGTCTACAGTATTCTTGTATTTGACAGCATTTGATTTCTGCCGTTGCAAACAATACATTGTACACCCTTTTTCATTGCGTACGGATTCAGTACAATCGAAAAGCGGATCTTTTTTCATCAATTCCTCCAGACTCCCCGATTTCCCGAGAGGTCTTTGACATCAAGTGTAGCCTTCATCTGTGTTGGAGCACGCCAAGCTGGGCTTCCCCGTGGCGGGTACCTGCTCTAAGTTGTTGTAAGGCTATTGGTCCTATTGATCTTCTGCTGGCTGACTCTCTGCCAGACCCTGACTCTGTACTGATACTTGGTCCAATGCGAGCTGGTTCATGCTAAACTTTAAGCATTTTGGTTTGGCTTTTCCAAAACCGCACCCATACCCACCAATCATTAAAATCTGAAAACTGAATGATCAGTTATGTTAGCGTTTCCCAATTTGAGAGACAAAAATACCAAACAATGCAAAATAAATAATTCTGATAATAATCTTTGTTCAGCAATGGGTCGAACTCACATTCCATATTATTTCACACTATCATAACTCTTGACTTTTAAAAGAGTGAAACTCTGTGACGGAAGCTATTTCAGTGAAGCGGGATCCAGAATATTGATGAGTCAGATTACCGGTGGATGTTGAAAATCAATCCAGTTGAAGAATGAGATTGTCTGAGGTAGTGCACTGGCCAAGCTTTTTTCTTCTTTTCCTCAGCTGCTACACGTGAGAAGCCTTCCTAAAAGATAATTGTCTGCATTTCCTGCCTGGTCCACAACATATATGGTGATGAACCCAAAGAATTGGGAAAATTTACATATTGATAGCCACAGACATACTCTTGACATAACAATTAGTGTACATCCTTGTAATATGATCAGTATCTACTCTAAAAGAATGCACAAGGTAGCTCAAAGATAGGTGGGATAGGGTCCAGCACTCCCCCGGCCCTCGTGAGGGGGAGGATAAGCATCTCAGTAAATGGAAGGATATGGTAGTGGACTTTTTACATTCTGGTAAGCGCCAATCTCAATATCCCTATGAGCCGCGATGTCTCTTAGTACGCTAAATATACTGCGCTACATTTACTCAATAATTTTGGGGATGAATTTTACTTGTCTGAGTAGCTCTTCTGCACCATAATTTTTACTTTTATATGGGTATTTTTGTTGAGAAGAAACAGTTCTTATACGCTGTGACAATGGGATACATTTCACTAAGCTACTTTTATATTGTATTAATGTAGTTTTGGTTGCACAATTTATATGTTGTAATTTGTTAGAGACTTTTGGCTTGAGCATTGTCACATGACTGTTTCACCAATTTCACAGAACTACTTGCGACTTGACTTCATTTGACCAGTCAAATGGAGCCAGGCACTAAAATGACCGTACATAAAGTCTTTGTAACATTACACAGAAGTAAAGCTTTGTCAAATTTGACAAATTTTCTTGAAACCTGGTAAAAACAACAGAGAACGGAAAGCCTGTGTAATCACTTTTTGATGAGGTTTTGTACTCAGGATAAGCCATTTTTAAATAGCTAGCAACATTTGAATTTACCCTCTATATATTCCCACCCCATACCCCACATCTGCCCAAAACTAAAGCCAAAAAAGCCATCCTCATAATGGAGTGTTGCCAAACAACGTGTCAACGTGGAGGAGCAGTGGCTTCACTATGAGCTCCTCCCAAAGAAGAATCTTCTCAAGCTATCTTTATCTTTATCTTTTTAACTCATTGTGGCAACTTCTAGCCAGGATCTTGTTCTTTCGACCCACTGCACGTGACCATAGGTGAAGGTAGAAACGTAGATCGACCAGTAAATTGAGAGCTTCGCCTTTTCAGCTGAGGCTGCACCGATCCGCCTGTCATTCTCCCATTCCTTTTTTCCCTTACTCAAGAGGAAGACTCCAAGACACTATAATTCCTTCACTATGGGTAGGATCTCATTCTTAACCTGGAAGGGGTATGTACTCCTCAGTGATTGTAAGCTAAAATCAATCCATAAAAATGATTTTTTGTTATTTTAATTGTATTTATTATTATTATTAAAGCTGTGCCAAACAAATATGAGCATTCATCTGAGATGACACGCCGAAAGAAAGGAACATTATATGACTATATTATTATTTATTTATAAAAATATACCAACATAGACTACGTTATCAGCTTCTGTGTGTTTTGGTGCAATAATAAGCATTTTACACGCAAAGTAGTTGTCGTGGTTGTTGCGTACCAAATCACTAAATATATGGCCTTTGCACAATTTCAAAACTAGACTGAAAACTTAATACATTCAGAATATCAAAGCCTTTAATATTTATCAGTTTATGACTAACCATACCAAACAAGAACTTCACAAACGCTTTCCAGTCGATATTTCCAACACGAGGCATGTCCGTCACCATGGGTCTGATTGCTGTGTTGGCTTCTTCAATTCGGCTTTGTGGGGACTTTGCATGTTCTCCCATGCCTGTGGGTTTTCTCCGGGCACTCTAGTTTCCTTCCACCTCCCAAAGACATGCACGGTGGGGTGATTGAAGACTCTAAATTCCCAGTAGATATTGACGTAAGTGTGAATGTTTGTTTGTTTCTACTGCATGTGCCTTGCAATTGGCTGGTGATCAGTTTAGGGTGTACCTTGCCTCTTGCCCAGAGTCAGCTGGGATAAGCTCCAGCGTACCGTGAAACTAGTTAGGATAAGCCGTATGGAAAATGAATGAGTGCATGATCAAGTATTCTTACTTTAGGGTACATACAATTTGTGACTACTCTACCCATCTCTGCATATAAGTCAAAAACACTTGAATTTGTTTTTTATGTGCATTTTGTCGTGCTTCCTAATTATGCTAGTGTAATGACGAAAATTATTTTCTGCACTTGGATCAAATCGGAGCAAAACAGCAAACACTTGCTAAGATCAAAGTAGGGAAATCCATTTCATGCTAAAAGCTGTGCTTTGGTTGCCGCCATTCTTGCAAATGCAATGGCTTGAGG
Organism: Syngnathoides biaculeatus; assembly: GCF_019802595.1. Classification (NCBI taxonomy): domain Eukaryota; kingdom Metazoa; phylum Chordata; class Actinopteri; order Syngnathiformes; family Syngnathidae; genus Syngnathoides; species Syngnathoides biaculeatus. The sequence goes on along the minus strand of NC_084645.1, from coordinate 18,219,098 downwards.
GTATTTCTTCAATGCCGTCTCAAACATCCACTTGGACTAAACGATGAAGTGATTAAATGGATGTGCAAGGCTCCTCTGACCTCCCGTATGTCGCCTCCTCATTAACCAGACAGGCTTGAAGGGAATTTCATTATATCTTGCAGGGACATTCTCCCAGACCCAAGGATGAACTGATTGGCGGTCAACATCACTGTGACCTTACAAAAAATGATTTTGACCATGACTAATATTAAAACTCTGATAAGGATAAAAGTCTCACACAAATTTATAATGGGATAAAATGAGAAACTGATGTTTTATATGTCTTAAAGGTTAGAAGCTAACTTCACAGTGACCTCATAACAGACTGCGAAACTCCTTAATCAATGCCAACACCGTGGAACAGAAGAGCGGCGTGTGACCATGACAACCAAGCTGTATGTGTCTGTACGTGTGTGCGTGAAATGAAATAATGCAATCGATTCCCAGTACTCCTGTAACATATTTTAGGTGGCATGTTACTTCTATTTTGTCATGGAACACGTCAACACTAGAAAAAAAAAAATCCACTTTTTTTCTCCATATCATATAAAACACATTGTCCACAGAGTATCTACTATTATTTTTGTTTTTTTTAAATGCATTGGTCACATGGAACTAACAATTTAGCAAAGATAATAACCGATAATTTACTTATTTGAGGGACACCTAGTGGATTCCCAGACTTGTACCATGACTTTTCATGTGTTTATTTGCACAAATAGAGTGGGAAGAGAAACCCTCATTAATATGCATGAGATCCATTAAATATTCACTCATCAACTAAAAAATTTATTTAAATTCCCTTTACAGTGGTGCAAATTACTGATAATGAACTGTGCTGACATTTTTTTTTGCAGGAAAAGCTGTGCCCGTTTGAGCACCAATGAGAGAGGATTACCCATTTTACAGCAATCTATTCAATTGCGGGGGGGTGTACAGCTCAAAATACAGTATCAAGGTATATTTTTATGAAATGTATTCAACTAATTAATTTTAAAATAACCTCTGGCTAAATTCTCTATACAGTACTGCTTTGACATACAAATGGCCCAAATTAGCAGTTTTTGAGGTATGAGCCATCCATGGAGTGCTGTGTGGTGGCCGGCCGGCGCTCCACACACTTCACAACATGCACTTTGGTTGATATCATTTAGTAACTGTTCTTCAAAAAGAGGCTTCAACATGTTGATTGCCACAGTCACTGGGAGGTGACTGTCAATCTAGCCAAAATCAGTGAATTAAATCTGGTGTATTTGAAACAACCACATAGCCTCCATCAAAGTTTTGATGGAAAACACCACAGGCATATGGGATAACAATCAACATAACACACACAAACATAATTATCCATGGTGTTTAAAACTATTTTAAGATGTGGACAAGAGACCCATTACACGGGAGATGTCACAGCAATATGATGATGAAGACATTTCTGGAGAACACGTGAGCCATTGACAATCATGGAATGTGGACAGGTTACACTGCAGCAAAAGTCGCATAACTTTATTAACGAAGAACTGAAGGTCACGTCAGGGTGCAAATGTTGTTACATTGGTTGCTTACAATACCGGACTGTTCAGTGAAAGGTTTGTTGTTAAAAGGCATGAAAAATGCAAGTTTTAGCTGCATGACGACTTGTAAGACTAAAAAACAAAACATCTGTGATGAAAAGTTAATGAAACACAATCACTAGCCACTTTATTTGGTACAGTTTATGTCACGACCCATCGATACGGAGGAAGGACCCAAATGCATGAGTCGGGAGACGCAGAGGTAATTCGGGGATGAGTTGCAACGATCTGGTGAAGGACCAGTCGTCCCCAGGGTCCTATATACACTGGGGCCAATCAGCCAGCATGAGCCTCAGGTGTGCGCCTCCCAATCAATGCGGCTGCGCGGGCGCCCGCACAGCCAGGGCTGGACCGGCAGGATAATGACAGGACCCCACCTCTAAGGCACGGCTACCAGACGTGGCTAAATGAAAGAAACACACATACAAAAATTAACAAATCCAGGGGGGGTGGAAGGGGGACCTCAGTCTGTCTGGTGACCGTCCAGGCCACCAAATGCGAGGAGTCTGACTGGACAGGTCAGGAGGACGATCCGGACACCAAGCACCAGGATCCCCACGGGGCGATTCGGGTGGACGACCTCGGTGAGGAACCAACTGCGGAGCAGGAACCAGACAAAGGCATGCAACTGCTCCGGACGAGGACGTCCCACGCCGTGGTTGCAAGACGATTGGTCGCTGATCGCTCTGTCACGACCCATCGACACGGAGGTAGGATCCAAATGCAGGAGTCGGGAGACATAGAGGTAATTCGGGAAAAACGTTTATTGTTCCATGGTCAGGGATCGGGCAAGTAGTCAGGTGCAGCAGCGGTAGTCAGGACGTCGGGTCATAGAGAGCAGGTCCACGGGCAGGCAGGAGTCGGTACACGGGAAATTGATCAGGGAAGGCAGGAGTGTCAAGGGAGTCAGGCTTATGGGGTCGGTCGGAGAACAGGTGGAGGTCGGTACACACGTGTTGTCGATCAGGGATACAGGAGTGCAGGAACGGGGCATAAGTTGCAACGATCTGGCGAAGGACCAGTCGTCCCCAGGGTCCGATATGCACTGGGGCCAATCAGCCAGCATGAGGCACAGGTGTGCGCCTCCCAATCAGCGCGGCCGCGCGGGCACCCGCATAGCCAGGGCTGGACCGGCAGGATCATGACAGTTTACCAGTTGTGGACCATATCTACCTGAAAACATGATAAAATTACATTATTTCATTTTCTTCACAAATTAAAACTAGGTGTCTTTGTGAGTTTCAACACACGCTGCTTTGCATTACTATATTATCATGACAACGGGTGAGCTTAGTTCCGAGGAGAATGTATGAAAAAAATCTGTCAGAGTATTGTACAACTAAATATTGAAACCCAGAGTAAGTGGACATTCATGAATAAAGTTTGAGTCTCACAGATATAAAGTAAGAATGTTACTGAATTTGTGAAATTTATTATGCTACTCTTGTACTTCTTGGTGGCACAGGTTCATGTGACTTTATTTTTCTGCTGCCATTTGACATGTTTATGTGCCGGTTATCAGAAGCTTACTTTAATAATACAACGCTAATTTGTCCATACACATGGAGGTCTTATTTTTAGGCTTTGACATGAGAGTGGTTATAGTTCTAGTTCTAAAAAAAAAGGGAGTGGCATATGTTCAGCTTCCATGAACGGTCAAGGAAAGGTATGGGTGGTATTATTTAAAGCCAAGCCAGTGATACAAACATGTATCAACAAGAAGAAAAAAACATAGCTTTCCATAATCTCCCTTCATGCCTGTCACGTCCCATCGGAAACGAGAGTAGGACCCAAATGCAGGAATTCGGAAGACGCAAGGTAGTTCAAGAAGAGACACGTTTATTGTATGCAGAGGTCGGGGATCGAGCAGGCAGTCCGGTGCAGCAGCGGTAGTTGGGACGTCGGGCGAAGAGAGCAGATGAGCGGACAGGCAGGAGTCGGTACACGGGAGAACAATCAACGCAGGCAGAAGTAACGAAGGAGTCAGGCTTACAAGGTTGGTCAGAGAACGGACGAAGGTCGGTACACACAGGTTCAATCAGGAATACGAGAGTGCTGGAACGGGACATAAAGCTCAACGAACTGGCGGAGGACCAGTCGTCACCGGGTCCTATATATACAGGGGATGATCACCCCGCATGAGGCGCAGGTGTGTGCCTCCCAATTAGCGCAGCCGCGCGGGCACCCGCACAGCTCGTGCTGAAGCGGCAGTATCATGACAGTACCCACCGCCCCCTCAAAGGCACGGCTCCCAGACGTACCTAAACGAAAAAACAGACCATAATAACACAGGCAGAGGTGGGCGGAAGGAGGTCCGGAGGAGGGCACGCCCCCCCCTGAACCCCAGACTGGTGGCCATCCAGGCCACCAAACACGAGGCGTCCGGGCGGACAGGTCAGGAGGACGACCCGGACGCCAAGCACCAGGGTCCCCACGGGGTGATTCGGGCGGACGACCTCTATGAGGAACCCAACGGCGAAGCAGGAACCAGAACGCGGCAGGCCACTGCTCCGGACGAGAACCTCCCACGCCGTCGTTGCAAGATGACCAGGGATTGGTCGCCAACGAGGCCAGGTCATGAAGCGGCTGGGAGCCATCTGGAGCGAATAGGATGATGGAGAGAAGAACCAGAGCCATGACCGCCATCATTACCATCCCGAAGTCTCTCCAGCTCCGGGGTGGCTCATCCGAACTCCCCAGCTCTTGTCGGACAGGAACGTGAGAAGGCGGCGACGCCATCGCCCCCTCCTTGACAGCAACGTGAGAAGGCGGCGGCGCCAGTACCACCCCCTCCTGGACAGCAACATGAGAAGGCGGCGGCGCCAGTACCGCCCCCTCCTGGACAGCAACGTGACAAGGCGGCGCCAGTACCGCCCCCTCCTGGACAGCAACGTGAGAAGGCGGCGACCCCATCGTCATCGCCCCCTCCTGGACAGCAACGTGAGGCGGCGGCGCCAGTACCGCCCCCTCCTGGACAGCAACGTGAGGCGGTGGCGCCAGTACCGCCCCCTCCTGGACAGCAACGTGAGAAGGCGGCGACCCCATCGTCATCGCCACCTCCTGGACAGCAACGTGAGAAGGCGGCGACCCCATCGTCATCGCCACCTCCTGGACAGCAACGTGAGAAGGCGGCGACCCCATCGTCATCGCCACCTCCTGGCCAGCAACGTGAGAAGGCGGCGACCCCATCGTCATCGCCACCTCCTGGACAGCAACGTGAGAAGGCGGCGACCCCATCGTCATCGCCTCCTCCTGGACAGCAACGTGAGAAGGCGGCGACCCCATCGTCATCGCCACCTCCTGGACAGGAACGTGAGAAGGCAGCGTCAGTGTCACCGTCGCCACCTCCTGGACAGGAACGTATGGGCGTGGCCATCGCCGACAGAGCAGGAACGGGGAGCGACCGCGGGCCGGTCGCCGACAGAGCAGGCGTGTGGAGCGTCCGCGGGCCGGTCGCCGACAGAGCAGGAGTGTGGAGCGTCGCCACTGCCACTCCAGAGCACAGACGAGAAGCGGCTGTGGAGACGTCGCCACCTCCTGGACAGCAACGTGAGGCGGCATCGGGTCGGTCCCCACTGCCACGTGAGCTTGCAGTGCATCCGTTGAAACAGCAACGTGGGCATGGCGCGGTGGCGAATCCGTTTCCAGGGCAACGTGAACCTGAGTAGGCGGAGAGTCAGTCGAAACTGACACGTGGGCGTGTCTCGGGAGCGGGTCAGTTCCGACTGTCACGTGGACTCTGCTCGGAACAGCCAAAACTGCGACGTGCACTTGAGGTGGCGAGTCCGTTCCCACTGCAGCGTTCACTTGAGATGGCGAGTCCGTTCCCACTGCGGCGTGCACTTGGCAATGGGGCGGGTCGGTTTCCACGGCAACATGAACCTGAGCAGGCAGAGAGGCCGTCGAAACTGACACGTGGGCGTGTCTCGGAAGCAGGTCAGTTCCAACTGCCACGTGAGCCTGCCTCAGCAGCGAGTCAGTCGCCGTTGCGACGTCAGCGTAGCTCGGCTGGTTCGCTAATCCTTGCCGGACCTGGGCCGTGAGAGCCGCCAATTCGGCGCGCTGCCACTCTATCTGCGCCCGCATTTCGCGACAGAACGCCTCGTGATTTGGCGGCTCCTCCTCCCTCTGGGCTGGAAGCTTCGCCACTAGCTGCGGGTCTGCCGGTCTCACCGTTGCCGGCGAGGAGTGGGAGGACGGTGTCTTCGTTGCCGCGCAGCGAGAGACACCAGGGAGCGCCCGGCCGGGGCGTCTCCTCTGGCCGCCACGCGGAGCTCCCGGGTAGATGGCCAAGCGGGTTCCTTCGTACCGATAGGTGTACTTGGATCTACAGGGCGAAGTCGCTCGGGTGCTGGAAACGCGGGGAGGCGGAGCATACAGACTGGGATGAATAGCCGGGCAAAGAGATTCAAACTCAAAGTCGTCGGAGTCGTACTCAGGCAGCCGGTCAAACAAATCGTGGTCCTCCTCATATTCCGAAAAGTCAGAGTCAAGAAGAATATGAGGAGCCGGACGGGTCGTGTTCGGGACGTATTCATACCTCGCTGGCGGAGGCTAAGACACGGAAGTGGAGGACGTCAGGGAGCCTCCCCGGATTGGACAGGCTTGGTCCTCCGGCAGACGGTCTACCTTGCGTCGGTCCCGGCGACGCCGGGTCTTTCCTGCTGGGTCCTGTGATGGCCAGTTCGTTCTGTCACGTCCCATCGGAAACGAGAGTAGGACCCAAATGCAGGAACTCGGAAGACGCAAGGTAGTTCAAGAAGAGACACGTTTATTGTATGCAGAGGTCGGGGATCGAGCAGGCAGTCCGGTGCAGCAGCGGTAGTTGTGACGTCGGGCGAAGAGAGCAGATGAGCGGACAGGCAGGAGTCGGTACACAGGAGAACAATCAACGCAGGCAGAAGTATCAAGGAGTCAGGCTTACAAGGTTGGTCGGAGAACAGACGAAGGTTCAATCAGGGATACGAGAGTGCTGGAACGGGACATGAAACTCAACGAACTGGCCGAGGACCAGTCGTCACCGGGTCCTATATATACTGGGGATGATCAGCCCGCATGAGGCGCAGGTGTGTGCCTCCCAATTAGCACAGCCGCGCGGGCACCCGCACAGCTCGTGCTGAAGCGGCTGGATCATGACAATGCCCTCATTAAGGAGACAGACTTTGTTTTATTTGAAATTGGTTGATTTGTTCATTTGTTTGTGTAATTAGACAAAAACTAATGTGGAAGGAAGGAAGGAAGGAAGGAAGGAAGGAAGGAAGGAAGGAAGGAAGGAAGGAAGGAAGGAAGGAAGGAAGGAAGGAAGAAGGAAGGAAGGAAGGCAGGAAGGAGGGAAGGAAGGAAGAAGGGATTGTGGGAGGGAGGGAAGATTTCCTGAAACAGTGGGGTCCTACCATGTGTCAATAACATTTTTATGAGGGTCAAGTTGAATGTGTGGATAAAACTAACTTCCATTCAATAATGTTTACTTGTATTGTGGTTTGGTGGGTTAGTGACTGACTAACAGTTGTTTGGTTGCAGAGCAAAACATTTTGTAATCACATAAATTAGATGGACATGTTGAAGATGGTCAGGCCTTGTGGAAGATGAGTGCTCTCATGTTTGACATTGTAATAAATATAATACTGATACCAATTATATTGTTTTATGCTATAATGTACATCAAATAACAATCTGGCTGGTAGTCTTCTAATCTGGTAATCTATTAATCTGTCAGTGCACTTGTTTTTTTTCCCCAAAAGAAAACACCACCCTTAAAGAGTTGTGTGGACAAATAGACTCAACACCCTGATTTCCATCTGATTGTTCCATTCTGTTTTTCCTAAGAGTAGTTCAAAAGTTTTTACAAGCTGGGGGAAAAAAAACATACATACACAAACTCCCTTGACACCAACCTACACAAACACCTCTCATTTTTCATGAAAGTAGAATATAATTCCACATACATTAGTTTTACAGTAGTTGAATGAGAGAATAATTCCTCTTCCAAAATTAGTAGCTGTATAATCATTTTGCTTAAGATTCTTGACTCATAAAACAACAAAATGCCGATAGATTATTAGAAAGTACAGGGAAGACAAAATCCCCCCAACCGCACAGCAACTTTGTCCAACTATTCTGATGGGATCCCGAGTTGTTCTCAGGCTTTCTTGTAGACATAATCTCTCCAGCGTGTCCTGGGTTCTCCCCTGGGCCACTTCCTGGAGAGATGTGCCCAGAACGTCTCACCGGGGTAGTGTCCAGGAACGAGAAGACTGGTTCTAGCGCCCAACTATGTTACGACTCTTTCCCTGCCAGAAAGGTGACGTTCCACAGCCACGCATGTAATGCAGCACCGCGACCCTAGTGAGGATAAGCAATACAGAAAATGGATGTGCGTGTGGACTGCAGTGGTCAAATATATCCATATCCTAATTAATGCACCTGAAAGGTTGTACGGTATACCCAAAATCAGTCATAATAGCACCCCATTAATTTTGGAACATTACAGTATATGATGATAATATGATCTGATATATAATTCTCTTTTCTCTTTAGAATAGTGTTTGTTCAAAACAAGTGGTTGTTCGCCATTCATAAAATTATTATATATTTTTTTCTCTGTCCCAGCTTTGTGTTCCAGGGTTAGATAAGGTTAGGTTAAATGAGAGAATATTTGCAAAAACAAAAAACTAAACACTCAATAACAAAGAATAATATTCATCATTTTGAAAATTAAATAGCTTGTCTTTCTGGTGTGTTGAATAGGTTACTTTGCCAATTCTTCAATATGGATTGAAATTTTGGTAGTCAAAGATCTGTGGTGCTATAAAAGACTAAATAATAACAGTATAAAAGCTAAATAAACATTATAACAAATATTAATTGAATGGGCAACTATCAAATGTCAGGTGATGTGTGCAACATAGTCAAGTCAGAGAACCAAGGCAAACAAAACATTTATTCATAAATTACAGTATATGACAAAACCCCAATGCTACTAAAGTGGTTGGTGCTGCCCTCAGTTTGGTGTGGGTATGTGTGTGTGTGTGCAGGCGTTGTGTGTGTGCATTTATATGTTTGCGGGGTTTGCGTCAGAGTTCAGGAAAGCAGAAGATAGAAGCGGTGGAGGGCGCAGAGCGGGCAGAGACTTCAGATTCCTGACAGCCTGATGAATAAAACTGCCTTTAAATCTGCTCATCCTAGCCCGGAGACTCTGCAGTCTCTTGCCTAATGGGAGTAGAGTGAGGAGGCTGTATGATGGATGGGTGGCATCCCCCGCTATGTGGAGTGTTTTCTGGGTAAGGCGGGTGCTTTAAATGTACTGCTGGGAGGGAAGAGAGGATTCTGCTGATCTTTTCAACTGTCCTCACTATGCAATGGAGAGTCTTGCAGCAGGATGCAATGCAGAATCCAGACCACACTGTGATGCAGTTGGTTAAGATGCTCTCAATGTCCCTCTGTAGAACAAGCATAAAACGGGGGCCAGGGCTCTGCCTCTTCCCAGCTTGGATAGGAAATTGAGATGCTGGTGAGCTTTCTTGGCCAGTAATGAGGTGCTGCTGGTCCAGGAGAGGTCCTCGGCTATCTCCACACCAAGGAACTTGGTGCTCCGGACCCTCTCCACCGCAGGACTGTTGATGATCTAGGGAACAAGGTGGAAGTGCGCTTTTCTGAATTGACCCCTCCGTACAGGGCTCTTAACCATGCCTCCTGAAGTCACGTCACCCCACTGTTGCTAACCTCAGACAAACATTAGACAAAATGGCGTCGCAGAAAGAAAAGTCGAGAGCGAAATTGTCCGATTTACCAGCTGATTTTTCACTTGCATTCTTACCGAATAGTAAAATATCGTTGAAGAGCAGACAGCAGGGCTTCAAGTATTTCAGCGAGGGGTATTTCAATGGTATTTCCATGCATATCGACGGAGAAACCATTGATATTAGCTCAAGATCTTTCCGGAGTCAGAGGAAGACCGAGAAGCCACATACTTTGCATCTGCAGTTGAGTCCTACAAGGATATCTGAAGCTCACTGTACATGTCAAGCAGGGTGAGTGCATTTGTTATATTTTGCATATTATACATTTGTGGAAAACAATTAACCATACATAAATAGGTCTTAATATAACCCAAAGACGAATTCATCATTGACAGATTCCTATTTTCGTGTTATCTATCACACTTGTTGTGTGCAGAATCTGTATAATGTCTATCTGTATAGCCGTTTGTGAAGGAAAAGAAGAAGAAGGCGTGGCTTGATTTGTTTCTCTCGTTTTCTTTGTGTAACGTCACGCGCTCCCCTCAATAATTATTGTTGAATTAGTGCCGAACCTACGTAAGTCCCGAGCGAGTACGACAATCACTACTTTAGTGTCCTCAAAGATCCTTCCTTCAGTCTTGGTGTCTCGGTGCACGTCGAAGGCTTTTAGGACTCGCTAGTCCGGTTTAGCTTAGCTCGCTAGCCACCAACAAAGAGACACGTTTGTGCAGTCAGGTCCTCGCAAATTATCGCTCAACACAGATCAAGTGTGTCAATCATTCACACGTAGCTATGTTATGCAAGCGAAGAACTGCTAATTCATTTATATGAGACATGTATTGAAAATCAAAAATAGGGCTTACCTTCGTGCAAACATATCTGTTCCGGTTGATTTTAGATGGATTCAGTTGATCATGCGGTCTTCCACAAAGTTTGATCCATCAAAGACATTTTTTGTACTCGGTCTTCGGTTTTGGAAAGGGTACAAATTGAACTCCACCAACTAGCCTATCAGGATACCTGTCGTCACTATTACAAAGGCCGTGACTACACCGCTTAACCATATCTATTGTTAAGGATCCCTAAGACATGATAAAACGCAAGCAAAAGCTCTACTGAACCATGCGACTTTGACCTTTGTTTGTCTGAGGTTATGGCAGACGACAACAAGGGGCGTGGTTTAGGCACATCTCTGGCCTCTGATTGGTCAGCGACGCGGCCCACGCAAATTCTACGAAGGGGTCAGTTGTTTAACAATCTCGTTTTTTTTCCTCCTTCAGGGAGAGATGTTGTCTATGCACCCCCGCACAAACCCACACCCCCCAGGTAAAACGGCTCACCCCTGTAATCTGTCTCTACTCTGTTGCTGATGACACCCACTGTAATGTCTTTCGTTGAAAGATTTGTATATTTCACAAGATAAATAAGTTGGTTAAAAATATGTTTATTTCATGATGCGGTGCGTTAAAATGTTTTCAAATAAAAAGCGTCAGAATGACACCTCTTGACCTGTGAGGATTATTAAATTTCTATGCGGAGTGAGTGCTCTGTACGTTATAGGGGATCTTGTACGTGTGTACGGTAAGAATATGAGCACGGTAAATATTAAGTCTGAAGGCAACTCATAACTACCTTGAATGTGTTCTAAACGTTTGAACCTCAGGAAACGTTTGTTTTTGTTAGTATTGTATGTTCACAGACATTAGATTGAGGTCACAATTGTGTTTTATTTGAGAGCTCGATGTAAACAAGTGATCGTTGATGCAGCTATTGTTATGTCTATCAGAAATAAGGTAGCTACCTGCACTTTGCACAATGGTATACAGTGCGCAGTGTAATGTATTTATTTATTTTTTTGATCTTTCAGTTGCAAATTTGTTAATTCCTTTACCACAAGAGACCTCCATAAAAGCAAGAAAAGACCGCCTTGTGTACGGAGTTTCTGTATAAATTTGCTGGCTGTCTAGCTTCACATAGTAACGTGTCGTGAGGACAGCACACCCACCACAGTTGTCGTCTGCAAACTTGATGAAGTGGTTTGTATTCTGTTTATATTGACATATTACACAACGTCCCAACTTCCTTGGCATTAGGGTTTGTCTTCAAGAACTTGTCGTACGTGGTAAGGAAGCATTAAACATTTTTGTGACTACTCCCATAGATTAAGTAGTCCTCTTTTTACTGAAAAAGAATATTTTTGTATAGCCAGAAGAGGTTGTGTGGATGACCTGACCATACAGTCTATAAAAGATTGTTTGTATTTTACTAAAACTCTCTAATTTTTTATCAATAATAAATAATTTTCCATGGATGGCTTTAATGTTCAATGGAGGGATGTATCTTACGTGCAATGTTGAAAGGTACAGCCAATTGTTTCTGGGAGGTTCAGATGGGTTTTTAAAAGGGACCAGGGTGCCACATATAGTGAGGAGCTGGACCTCAGAGCAGGTAGAGGGAGACGAATGGTGAATAAGTTTTATTTAGATGGGTAATGGAAGTGGTCCTGGATGTAGTGGCAAGCGGGGAGCGAGGACAGGTGGCAGGTGATGGACAAGACAGGCGGCTGGCTTGGTGGCAGAAGTGACGTGGAACCCGAACACAGGAAAGCACTGAGAACAGGGGAACACAGGAGTCAAGAAGGGAATGAGAAAGAGTGGCTTACGCAAACTAACTGGGCCCTGGTGCTGCTTAAAGCAACTGCAATAGTGTGGCGAGGCTATCTCAGAGCAAGCACGCTTATATACACTGGTGGTCATGAGGCAGACTGGAAACAGTTGCTGCAAACAAGAGAGGAGAAGGGGGAGAGAGAGAAAAGACATAGAACGGCCCTCCTGCCTTCAAACTGGTTAGCTGGGCAGGCAGTACTGCACATGGTATACTTACAAACAGAAGATTGAGCTGCTGCAGTTTTTTAAAATAATTTATTAAGCGCAACTTTACTGTTACTGAGATAAATCACATGTTTTTATTTTTACCCCCACTGAATCAAGGAATAGCAAACAATTTCCTTTCATTTTTGTTTTTTTTTCTTCCTATTGTTGTGTTACCTTTGTTCGTGAGATATGGGGTTATTAAAAGTTATTATTCTTCTTCCTCTCCAGTAATTAGTTTTTTCATGTTTGGATCATTTCCAAGAAAAGAAATTCATTAATTCAGGCTCTGTGGAAAGAGACAGTCATGGCCCATATAGAAGAGAAATGTTGCTATTCCAGCTATTCTAGCACATACTTCAATGTCTTTATCGATGTTATGTAAAACTATAGGAGAAACTTGTTTTATTAATGGCATTTTTTCATCAATAGTCTTAGTTAAAGTTGATATAACTGAAGTAATTCTGAATTGAAGTGAATTTCCTTCAAGGTATCCACACCTCTCAATACTTTAACTTGAAGTATGTGATGCTACTTGGAGCAATGCAAATATTGTTCCATCATTATTAGCGCTGCAACTGCATGTTTCCATCTAGTATGCTCATTTGTCCCTTGACAAACAGAAGCTCCAGTCAAGAGAATTTTAGTGTTTACAATAAGAGCTGCAAACTGATGGTTTACAGCTCCTATTGTGGGATAGGAGTAAGTGATTGGTTCAACCTTTTGAATAAAAGGCACCCGAAATATTGCTCCCACTTATCACCTCTGTTGAGAGGCTTCATTTCATGAACTTAATTGTCTTTCTCAGAACGACATTTTACATTTATTAATTCAGCGTGTGTTGTTCTGCTCATTCTGGTGCACATCTTGGCCACCCGGGGCAGTGTAAAGGCCAATTCATATTTTAATGAATATCATATATATCTGTAAGCACTGGTATAATCTGTCAATGTGTGGCTGCTTTTGTGTTCAAGTGTCAGTTGCTTTAAGGCGTATAACTCACCCACGTTGATGCTAATAATTGTCTGTGTTTGCATTAGCCCTCTGAAAGGGGCTCAAGGCAGTCTGGTTCTTTTCAACGGCCATGTACAGTAATCCCTTGTTAATTGAAGGGTTGCCTTCCAGGCCGCCTCCACAGTAGACGAAATCGGCGAAGTAGCAACTACCGATCTCCGGCCTGTTGGGTTTGACCTGCAGGAGTCGTGCCTCTTAATCACTTACTTAGCGCACACTCACGCTATTCACTGTACATACTTTTTCACTTACTACATCTGGACACATATACATGTCTAAGGATACCTGGGGGGGCTGATGTAGGGTTGGGGGGACTGCAGGTGTCAGACTTTGTTCCAGCTCGTCGGTGCTTTTTCCTGGTCTGAGCGCCCTGCCCCTCTGCTCCCTCTTGGATTTTAAATACACTACACACATTCACTCCCTTTCACTTTTAATGCACCCCATACACCCATCTATGGTCGTGAGTGGGGAGGATACACCAATTATTGGATATTCTGTCATTGTTTTTGCATGCTCAATTGTGTGAATTCACTTGCATGTGTCCGTAGGCCCACACCCTTATGATTCTTTCACTGGGTGTGGGACAACTCACTTATTGTGACAAATAAGTCATGAATACACATAGCGATTATGTATCACCCCGCTTCTATACTTGTTTTATAGACTTATATAATTCACTTAGTCAGTTCCACCATATTCCAGTTGTATAGCTGCGTTCACGATCTTTGTCTTGAATGTTTTTTCTCCTGTCCTGCCTTGTCCTGTTCTTCCTTCGCAGAGTGTAGAATGTTTCTTTGTTGTAGCTATGAAATGGTTTACTTCTCTCATTCTGTTTACAGTTAGTGCTTTGTCCTCTAGAAATTATGTTCAGTTTGACTGATCGACTCTGTTTCTCAATAAAACTACAATTAAAATATGAATAAATCATAGAGGAAGCTCAAAAACTCCATTGCAACACAGTAAAAGTGTTCTGGCATAAATTGAAATCAGATTTTCCATTCTGCTTTATCTAACAGCTGAAGAGGACACACACACACACAACTACCCACCGATTGTACTCCTCATATATTTTTCAAAACTTCATGTACTCGTACATACAATCCTATACTACCAACATGCAGTATGTGCAAGTATTATGTTTTGTCCAATCAAGGCTTGAGACCCCAACCAAAATGATAGGATACTACTGTATGTGATGTTTTTTTTTCAAGATGCATGGGTCAAAACCTCTGTGAGTGCATGTTTTAATGCTCCCTTACCACAGTTTTACGACAAGACTGGACTTGAAATTTGCTATCTTTTCCAATGCTTTTGTTAATCTCCGCCTGCGTGCTCTCCTTTCTTATTGGCTCGCCATGCAATTAAGGGAACCAATCCCATTAATCGCGTTGCTGATTAATCAATCTTAATTGTTCGGTGATGAGGACCATTTGGGAGTGGCGGTCCATCGGGATGGCCTCGCCACCTCGACTCCCAAGTGAAGGCCACCCCTGTTTGATGCGCTCTAATCTAATTAAACACATTAACACCAGCACCTGGCTCTTCTGTGAAGGACGTGCACACGCTGGCCTGCGTGCACGCTTCCCAGATGGGGCTTTAATGGCTCTGATGGTGGCAGGAGCGAGATGATGATTGCACTAAGCTCAAACACTCACACTCAGTGACTCACATGAGCACACTCAATCAAACGCTAGAACCAACTATATGTTCCGCACTCAATGTGGAGGTATGTGGTAATGGAGAACTATTTTAGTCCTCAATATACATAACTGCTCACTAAATGAAGTGATTAGCCTGGGCTCTCATGGTGCACCCGATTAGATTAGCCACGCTTGTGCTTCCTGCTCCAACTCACTGCAACCTAAACCCGACCTTGACCCCAATTAGCCTCACACTGATCAGAAAGAGCTAAGGGACACCAGTGCTCCGGCATCTGATAGTCCCGCCACTAATCGGCATAACTGAGTGGGATGGCTATGTTAAATGTGCCAAAGTTAATATATTGCTAATTTGAATACACAAAGTAAGGACAGCTCTTTTAGTCAAGTTCATTTACATTCAGCAGATACTTAAACAACAGATATTACAGATACACATATTAACAAAAATTCTCTGATGCAGCCTATCCCTGAACTGTGAACAAAAAGTAATTTTACTAATTGAAGTAAGGTTGTTTATTAAGCCATGTCTATGGTGGCCAATGGGCAGATGCATTGCAAATGGCCATATGCCTCAAATGTAGGAATGACACGAAATAAAAACACATAAAATTTAATTTGCATTGATCGGTAGCGCCTACCCAACAGAAGGAGCTGGAAGAGCTGGTGGCTAGGATGTGGAGGGTCCGAGAGGATCCTGCCCTCTCTGGACCTAGTTTGAGTGGCATGCAAGTCTTCAAGACTGGATAGAATGGTGCCGACAATCTATCCAGCGGTTTTGATTATCCGTTGCAGTCAGAGTTTGTCCTTTTTTGTGACAGCCCCAGACCAGACTGTGATGGAGATGCCTTCAGTATTAGTAATATATAGAGTAGACTATCGCATAATTCGTCACTTGAAACTGTTCTCTTTGCACAATTGTCATTGCACTGGTATGAAACGGTAAATCGTGAACGGGTAAGGGCAGTCTGTATAATCTTAACATAATGGGGGGCGTTGACGCACTCTTAACTGCTCTAACGGAAGAAGATTGAATCTTGCACAACTCTAACTGAATGTCTCTTGTTCTTTGTTCTTGTTAGTTAGTTTGTTCTTTGTTCTGAATGTCGTACCAGGGCAGCAAGAACTCGCCGGTGACAAATTCCTTGTGTGTTGTTACATACTTGGCTATTAAAGCTGATTCTGATTTTGCTCAGGTGGGTTGCCACCCAGTCTGAGGGTACATATAAACAAACTACATTTGCACTGACATTCACATTTACAGGCTATTTAGAGTTTATAATTATTACAATACAATTAACCTATTCTGCATTTTTTTGGTCATGTGCAGGGAAACCAGAGCACCCAGAGAAAATACAGTGGCTGGGAAGTGCAAAACAATATAACGAATTGTGAGAAACTTTAAAGTTCAGAAAACAAATTATCAAAACTTTCAACCAGGGGTCCCGAACTCAGTTTACCTTGAGGCTGCTGGAGGCAGAATCTGGCTAAGACAGGGTCGCACATGGACCAGCATGTCCTCGCAATTTAAATTAGAATTTTTTTAAATATCCAATCTTCTCAAACATATTTCTTTTTAACACAAAATAAGATAGGCAAGGACGCTGGTGCAAAACTGCTAATAAAACTCTCCATAGCAATGCTGCTGTTAATGCTGTAAACTTAATGAAAAATGGTTATCTGCTTCTATCGACGTCCCGCTCCCAAGAGCAACATACCCCACTGCGATCGGTAGGTTTGTCAGCTCCGCACACAACACTGTTACAGTACCATTCATTAAAAAAGAAAAAAAAAAACGTGGGCCGCATGATCATTAAACTTTCATATTAAAGTTGGGGCCACAAAATATCATCTAGAGGGCTACAAATGGCCCCAGGCCGCCAGTTTGATACTGATGGTTTAAAAAGATTAAATTTCAGAAGACAAATTCACAAAACTTGGGCTGTTAAAGGTCGCTGGCATATCGAATATCAATGAACAGCGGCCACTGGTCTCAAAGTAGCAGTCTGTCCCGGACGTTGTTCCCCCTAGTGGCCTGGCAGACTTCTGTTGAGGCATGCGAATGACCAGAATTTCTCACTAGCAGTTGTTTTGGGATTTGTTGTGGTATTTATTTGTTTTTGATACATTTTTTTCCTTTGAAGTTGCGTTCTGTGATTGGAGAACATTTATCTCGCAACATTTTTCTTTTGTTGTTGTTTTCTTTGAGGCTGTTTTCCACACTTGCAGAAAGATTTGCAGAAATATGCTGCAGAGCTCCGGTACGACACTATTTTGGTGAATTTGGTCAAGGTGCAGGCGAACATGTTTGGTGGATTAGACATTTAATTCATAAATATATGAACAGGCTGAATCAAACCTGCTGAATTATTATAGAATATATTGAACACATTATTGGTTATCATATTTTTAAAATATGACTGTCGGCGGCTCAGCTGTGAGGAGGCACACACGTGAAAAATCAGGGTGGGGGCAGTTTCCAAGTGCTGCTGTCTTTTTGCTTCACGAACTTTACATCATCTGCTAATTGAGTCTGTTCGCAGTTCTTTCTAAATTTATTTGGCAAGCTTTAACCTCTGCACTTGAGTTAATCAGTTTTGTTTTGTTTTTTTCTAAAGAAGCAAAATGAATTCACCCAAATGTACAGCAACATCCAGGTCCGCTAATCTGCATGTAGGTGGACTCCAGTGTGGACTAAGCCAGGCAAGTTGCCTTAAAAAAAAAAAACAAAAAAACTGTCATACAGATGAGAGAAAAGAACATGTCAGATTTTCTTCACAAGTGTCTGACAAGCAATAGTTCTTCTGTGATCTAGACAATCTGAAGCGTTAGACATTGATGGACGACAGCAGGTGAAATTCCAGCTTTATTTTCAAAAGAGTAACAAAGGTAAAAGCAAAGTAAGGTCATTGTTCACCTCTAGGATGGACTCAAAGTGAACGACAGCACAAAAGTGGATTTTTGTCAGTCGTGTGACTTGCTCGTAGAGTACTGGATGAAACGTGCACCATGTATCCCACCTCTGTCTTTCACCAGAAACATATTTACATAAAGATGTACGCAGTAACAACACACTACCAAAAGAAATTAAATTTGGGCAGGTTCTCTCTCCCTTTTACTCTTAAGTGAGAACTTTTAAGCATTATTTCCTGCGATCTCAAATAGTCTCAGTTGGAATAATAACATGCCAATTGAGTATTTTTGTGACATACTTCCCGTCAAATACCCAAAGGATGAAGAATTATATCAAACTTTACTCACCCTATTTTTTTTTGCAAGTGACCCAGCCTTCATCCTGCACACATACACAATGAGCCATTGCCATGAACAGTGGAGCTCGGGATGCCTGCACAAAGAGACTGCTAAATGTGAATCACGCACCTTACAAAGCCAGCTTGACCCTATTTTCCATTGTGGAGGCAGTGCCAAGCTATAGAATTACACGTGGCAATTACTGTGTTGACCCGTGTATGCGGCTGCAGCACACACAACAGAAAACACAGATCGAGTAAATGCCTGATATCAGAAGTAAATGCTTTTAGCTAACACTAATGAATCCATCCAAAACTAAGTGCAGCTCTGCTTACCGTTTGCATTTAATTTAGAATAGGATGTGGTTTGAGAGAAAAGTCTGTCAATTATCATGTATGCATAGTACATGAACTGGGACACCTCCTGAAAGCAAAATGAGTATTCTATATTTATATTTTGACAAGGTTTTCAAGAACTGAGTAGGGAGTAGTTGGAGGTTTGTTTGAATGTGTATCTTTTTGTGCACTCTTTTGAGACTTGTTGTCCTGAAGCTAGAGTGGACTCAAGAATTTTAACCCATATCTAAAGAACAAAAAATAAGCTGCACAGTGAATGACAATTTTATACCAAATGTCTCAAAATGGCAGCATGGCAACTGGTTAGCACATCTGCCTCACAGTTATGAGGACCCAGGTTAAAATCCAGCCTCCTCTGTGTAGAGTTTGCATGTTTTCCCCATGCTTGCGAGGGTATTCTCTGGGTACTACCGTTTCCTCCAACACCCCCTTAACATGGATGATCGGTTAAATAAAGACTCTAAATTGGTAGGTATTAATGCGAGAGGTAATGGGTGCTTGTCTATGCAGTATATGCCCTCCATTTGATCTCACGCTGCCTGCACCAAGTCAGTCGTGTGTACCACTACACAAAATTTCTTTCTTTTTTTTTTTCTTTTTTTAACCTAGCCAATAATGTAATAACCAGGCAATATACTGGTATTTATAATGTTATTTCCCAAATCTTACTATATTACAGGCTCAGGGCTTTTATTGTGTTATTGGCCAGTTATGTTATGGGACCGTTACATTTTAAAAACATAAAATGTATGACACTTTAGTATGTATTTAGTATGTTGGGGGACTTTTTACGGACTTTCCAAATATATTCATGGATTTGTATGATGAATGCAATCGAAAATATGTGCTCATATATTTGTATTGTATTGATCGTTCAAATTCATTTATTTCATTTAAACATACATACATACATACAAACTTTCAGGGCTATTGAGATCAAGATGGGCCCTACACAGGAGGTCACCTTGCTGACACGCTCCCTAATATTGTCTTGTGTTTTTTTTCCATTTTTGTTCCTTTTTGGCAATACTAAGCAACTTACTTACACGAGGGAAATCTTGCTAAGCCCTGGGAAGTAAAATCCAAAACATTTTTATCCAACATTCATGAATCATCGTCCTGTTCTCTAAATTACTTGGTGGTGAAGCCGTTGTGTTGTGCTGCTGTTCATGGAGGAGGCATAGACAAAATAGGGGGAACTGAGTAGGCATCCTGGTCAGGCTGCGACAGGAAGTATTTTGAACACCCATTCCTTCAATTCACCTTGCAAATCTATGCTCTCTAGCAACAAAAAAGACAAGCTTTATCTCCTCACAAACACCAGTAAAGACTCTGCCGCCCCCTGCTTCATGAATACTTCCCCGATGGCGCTGTACTACTGCCCGGGTTCCAACTACAGTGAGGGAACCGCAGCGTGGTGCTGTTGGTGAAAAGAAAAGTGGCAGAACTTGCCTCTATATAAACAAAAAATGGTGCACTGATCTCACGGAGCTCAGCACACACTACAGCCCTGACTTGGAACCGCTCTTTTGAACTTGGGGTCATTCTACTTGCTACTGAGGTTGCTTCATTCATACTCGCTGGTGTTTACATTGCCACCAGGCTACTACGAATACTGAACTGCAAATGGTGGCTGACAAAGTAAACTAACTTGGAAAAAAAACAAAAACACCAGAATACAGCCCTCATTTTTCATTTCCACAAGAAAATTAGATACCACAATGTGTCTTTAAAACCTCAACATGTTACATTGAATTTTATTGGAATTGGGTCACAGAATGGATTGTGTTGGACTTTGGAGTTTTTAGAAAATGCAGAGAAAAATAAAGATGGGAGCAGTTGAATGTTCAAGTTGTGAAACCACCAGTGAGTCTTTTTTGTTTTTTTTTTTTAGGAATACCAGCACAAGTTGCTTTTCATGTCACTGCTTGAATTTTTCTTTCAAGCCGTGTGCGTTATGGGGTGTCATCATTCATCCGAGTTGACAGGAAACTACTTATGATTTGATGTGCAAAGGGAGAAAATGCTGTAGGAAACAAAATTCCCTGCAATTTGGATCATGCCATCATACCTGTACAGCAAGTTAATGCGGTGTGTCACGTGACATCCCGCTGTTTTTTCCCCTCATTTTTTTCTTGTCCTTCTCCTACCTATTCACCGTGGCTGCCTTGTTTTCTCTCACCCCCTCCTTCCTTACTGCTTTATGCCTGGGAACAGCCCTTACTCAGGGGCTTTGATGAAATCCTTTCAAGCCACAGTTTGACATCCGGAAATGTCATTCCCAGATCACAAGCCGCTGAAACCAGGCCTGGCACGCCACTTCATTACCTTTGTTCATCTTCCACAAACACAAGAAAAGAAAAACACGTGGCTTACAAACTTTTATCACGCTTGGCTTTATGGCTTTTTAATATCTTTTCAAACAGTGGAAGGAAATGCTATTTTTAGCCCATGCACAGTATGTAGGGACAGGTGGCTCGTGCCTATCTTAATGCAATGAAGCATTTTGATGAACAAAAACTGGTTTTAAAAAATCTTTGTTCAGATAATGGATGCATCTGTTTTGTTATCTACATGCCTGCTCATCTTCATTATCGTTTATTCATGCAGGCCAATTGGGTCTTTGGGAAAATCCAAAAGTAGTTCAAAACTGAAGGAGCTGAAGTAGACTCGTATCTCAATCAACACTTTGCCAGTATCTTTCTGACACCTTCATAGAAAATTCCCACTTGCTCTAAATTCAGCACTGAGGAGACGGAAACATGTTTTCTTGGCCAAGCACTGGCAGGGATGTTGTAATTGAGTCTGAGACTCTGGAAAGTCTCATTAAGACATTGTCAAGTTCCAGGAGAGACCACACAGACCGTGTTTCGACACCACTGAGACTGGAAGATCCCCAGAGCCCAGCTCTTCTCCAGCTGGAGGGCAAAAGTGTATGCCTGTGTACAGGTGTATTTGTGTGAGTTTTTTTCATGCTGTGTGTAATTGCGCATCACATTCACAGGGTCTGTAGAGCACCATCTGCTTTCACAGCATTTGGTCATTCAAAAGCTTCTCCGGTTCACTGTTGCCACCCTGTGTGACAAACCATTGATTGATAGGAACACCTGTTTACTATCTCAGGCACTCTCCCAGCTCCCCTGAAGCAGCTGTTTTAACGGATAGATTTTAGGAGATACCGCAAGCCTTGGAGCTTGAGTTGTGTCTCAACATAAAATTCCAAAGAAAGTTCAATCTGCTCAAGTGGTGTTTCCTTTTAGTTCATCCATTGTACCGTAGGAATATTATCTGTATTGCACCATGTAAATATAATGTGAACATAATGTAATGTACTGTTAATGTAATGTAAATGTGAGTGGTGTTTTTTTTTTGTTTTTTTTTTTTACTTTTAAATGAAATGTGGAAATGTTTTGACGATCAAGATATCGCCCATTTAAAAAGATCATTGTCATGTAATTCCATGCATATAGTTTGACTGCATCAAGTTTCTTTTTTAATGTAATCATGATCAAGATGAGCTTTGAGATGCCAATGGCTTTCAAGTGTCTAATCTTAAATGAAACTGATTACATTGCCAGCAATGCTTGGCACATGCCCCACCAACTCCACACTTAAACAAAAACACGATACAACTCAATATGAGAGCATCTGATCTGTGTTTAGCTCGAAGTAAATTATTTCATAATTTAATGATCACAAATCCCATTTTCAAAAGACACTTTAAAAAAATAGCCATGTATAGGACTATCACTTGCTAAGAGCTTCACCCAGGGGCACGGAGAAGCTCGTGGTGAACGCCTCAGCCTCACAGTGTACTTTGTCAGACGAGGTGAGCTTCTGGCTTTGAATCTCTGCTGAAACCTTTCTCTGGGGAGTTTGCATATCTCCTTTCTTAATTAGGTTTTGTTGGGGCACTGCGGTTTCCAGAAACATTTATTGTGGTGTCTTTATATTCCCTCAGTTGACTTTTGTTAGGTCCAGGGTTTTACTGTCATAGATCATCCACGACCCTGAAAAAAAGATCAATGGTAGAAGAAAATGGATAGAGCTCGACGGTTTCTTTGCAAAAGATCTGAAAAACAAGCAGAGCTCAGCTGATTACTGGCCTATAAATGTTGTCCATAAGGGATTTGGTTTTAGAGGCCTCATGAAAAGCTTCACCTTCGAAGTTTAGCAGAAAAATAAAACAAATCAAGGGTTTCCTGTGATTACTTTGAACATATAATAAAATGTGCAACACTGAGACATGATTTTATTTAAGAGTGCTCAATATAATTTCCAATAGATGTGAAAAAATATACACATTACTATTTAGTGTTTGTATGAAATGTGTTGTGTAACTAAGGATGTATTAACTGGGCCAACAATTTATTATATCATCATATATTATCATTGGTAGCGTTTTGAATAGTCTTTTTCAAGATAATGGAGAAGAATGGTTAACTAATTACTCAGATTACTGCATCAGTACTTTTTGGAGAAGAATGTTTCTTTGGTGGATTAGTCTGGACATTTTGTGGATGAAATTGATTTCAATGTATAGTGGAAGACCCTATGTCATGTTTTTATTGCCATGTTTACAGTGTTGTAGTTTTTTTTTTTAACTAGTGCTGTGGGGATGTAATACCAATAATAAATAATAAACCAATGGCATTTTTTTCAATGCAGTCTGTTCAGGGTGAAGATGGTGTGAAATGGTTGGTGAGTGTTATCAGAACCCATGTTGTCACTAGAAATCCTTCACTGTGGCATTTGACACCGGGCACAAAAATAAATTACGTTAACGTATAAAATATGCATTATAGGTCATTTTCAGATGTAATCATCACCATTGCAAACTAAAGAAAACCAATGCCTATTTTGAAATTCAGTTCATGTTACCATTGCATTTGAAGGTTTTTTTGCCTGGGTCACCACACCTTTGATTAGGTAATTGAATTAAATTTCCAATACAAACATGCTCAGGCGGCAGTAGTGGCTGTGTGGAGTTTGCATCTTCTCCTCGTGCCTGCGTCGGTTTCCTCCGGGCACTCCGGTTTCCTCCCACATCCCAAAAATATGCGACATTAATTGGACGCTCTAAATTGCCCCTAGAAGTGATTGTTAGTGCGGCTGTTTGTCTCGATGTGCCCTGCAATTGGCTGGCAACGAGTTCAGGGTGTCCCCTGCCTCCTGCCCGTTGACAGCTGGCATAGGCTCCAACACGCCCCGCGACCCTTGTGAGGATAAGTGGCAAAGAAAATGGTTGGGTGGATACCACATGCTATTATGGGAAGCTTTAGTTGTCTGCTCCATGCCTGCATGCTACAATTCTAATACAAATCACTCTTTGTTTTCCAGACACTGCCAACCACCACATATGAGCTTGAGATTGTGGCCAAAGACATGGCAGGAAGTGAGGTGGGCCTGACAGGAACAGCCACAGCTACAATTACTATTACAGACAAGAACGACCACGCTCCAGAGTTCACACATCCACTGGTAAGAAACACAGATTTTGTTGTTCCTTCAACTAGTTCTTTTACTGTTAATTTCATTTTTTTAACCTGTTGCCAGTGTAGTGTAGCTCCTCCACAAAGGAGAGAATGATTTGTGATCTGCTAAAAGGAGGTCTGATTTTTAGAACAGTTTTCCACTGCATCAAGGATATTTAAATGTCCTGATTTAAAAAATAAATAAATAAATAATAGAAACATGCTCTGGTTGTTCAATATTTATTTGCCATCACTTTATTAAAGAGAACGCAATGGGGACCAGTAGTACACTGAAGCAATTGTATACAAAAAATATTATTGGTTTGGGGTATGTCTGTTTTAGAATGTAAATGTGGAATGTTCAAACGTGATAAACTTCAATAGTTGTCTCTTGAAATTCCATTAGGATAGTTAGGATAGTGAAATGTAGTCAAAGAAGACCACTCCACAGTCACACAATAAATCTTTTGTGGTGTTGAATCATCTAAGCTATATTTTGAAGCCTCAGAGGAAACTTCCTACACATGTACACACTTTTTTACGCCTCCTGAGAGGCATCTCTGAAAGAACCTGACCTTCTTGGATGAAAAAAAAAAAAAAAATCTAAATAAAATCTCAATGTAAGCCCAGCCAACATCACAGTCTGCAAATACAATTATGTATTTGACAAAAAAAAAAGAAGGCATCTTATTAATTGGGTGATATGGGTGCACAGGCACGATAAGGGAATCATAAGCAAGTGTGGGAGTAAACGTGCTCTCTGTCACTGGTGGTTTGTTTAGTCAGCAGTGCCTCAAGGCATTTGCAAAACAGGCTAAATCTGTCTGATGGGTATAATCTTAAATGTGTTAAAAAATACAAAAAATAATCTAAAAAGGTCAAAATCATTTCTGCTCCTCTTGATGGATGTGTCGATCGCCGCTGAGTGCTGCTGCCTGCACCCCAAGGTGCAGTTGCAACACTGAGGTTGTGTAGTTGTTAATGGAAACACCCTCAGATCCAATCTGTTTTTGAGACTTAGCACACTTTGCCCCAACCAAACCTCCCTTGAAGCCCTCCCATGATGCATTAGAGTGTCAGTGGCACTTGTAAGGAGCACAGCTCAGATGTGAAATGTTACAGCTTAGAGGGGT
Source organism: Syngnathoides biaculeatus (assembly GCF_019802595.1). Taxonomy (NCBI): domain Eukaryota; kingdom Metazoa; phylum Chordata; class Actinopteri; order Syngnathiformes; family Syngnathidae; genus Syngnathoides; species Syngnathoides biaculeatus. Next base: position 18,194,010 of record NC_084645.1, on the reverse strand, counting down.
TAGCAGGGCCGTTCAGAGTGCACCATGTCCATGTCCCAGTTAATGTTCTCATTCCTCTCTCGGAAGAAAGATGGTTAACAGTGTAAAGGGATGTGCCTTTTAAAAAGCAAGTGTTTGAAGATCCCTATATAAATCCCTGCGCCATTTCCAATGGCTTTCAACCTGCCCATGAATTATAAATGACTTCTAAACTGACCGCCAATACACTGTGAGTTTGTTTGTGTGTATCTGTGTAGGATTTGTTTCACCACCCATAGTTTAACTGTTTAAATAACTGGTTAAATTATACATCGCCTCATTGCCGTACAGAATGCCCAGGATGCATTCTCTTAGATGTTTTTTGTGTTATTTCAAAAATTGCACCTTCTATGGACCGCAAAACAAGCTAAAACAAAAAATATGGTTCAACTTATCTACCTAAGTAGCAACATCCTTGTTGTAGGAGTCCAAAGAATATTTCCCTGTAGTCCACTCTTAGTTTTAATAGTTAGTCTCGGCGGTTTTATACTGTGTTGAACTTGTTTGTTAATCACATTGGTCTAGGGGACATATTTTTGGCCAAGTTCACCTGAGACTATTACCAGATGCTTGCCTACATATACTTACCTGTTTTTTCCTGCTGCTTATAATCCTTCCATCTCACAACCAATCTGTATATTGTTTACTTTTATTGTCTGTACCGCCACGAGATTTACTGATTCGACATTTACTTTATCCCGCTTGCTCGATTTGCGTGTCTCTGCTCCAAGCTAATTCCACACAATGTCGGACTGGGTCTTTTTCCCTGAATTACCAATAAAATGGCAATGAACCTTATCCCTCCTGTCAATCAACCCTAATGACAACGAGACAGATTTTCTGTCACTCTGGCTCATACCACTCGCTTTCTGCCCACAACAGCCCAAAATATTTTCTCTATGATGACCTGACAATATGCTGTCCCTGCAATCCATCTGTCCCCTGGATAAAGATGTTAGCAGTGATGGACGCAGCGGCATGTATGGGGCAGCAGGGTGCTGTCAGAAGCAGGCTTTCTTGGGGAATGTTTAACGGCTTTCATGGATTAGTGTGGGGAGTGCTTGATTGCTTCAGTACACACATTGCTTTCCCTGGGAGATGGGCGGAGGGTACAGTTGACCAGAAATTCCATAAAAAAAAGAGCCAATAGGAAAAGATTTGTTGGCTGTATGTCAGGCAAGGTGAGTTGTACAAAGGATAAGTATTTCCGTGTGTGTATGCATGCCGTGCCAGGGCTATTTGTATTAGAGTACAGTTGTCTTTCTGCCACACAATATTGGTGAGAGCTGTGTTTTCAGGGTACGGTGTTGAAAACAAGAGTGGAACAGTACTAAATTTCTGCCCCGACTTTAATTACAATTCTTGCTTTTTCCTGGAGAAAAATATACAGTCCACAAATGCATATGTTTTTGAGCTGTGAATGACAAATGTCAAGCAAGGCAAGTAGTGTACTTTTGAAAATACCTCCACTGTGTCAAGATATGTTCCCTTTTTGTGAGATGAGAGCTGACATAGATGGCTGTCTGCTGCTCTCCAATGTAAAACATAAGAGTTTCAATCACAGCTGTGTCGTAGTTTTCTACTTTGTTTTATTCTGACTTCAACTTGTTATGAAAGCTGTCATGTCAAATCTACTTTTCGAAATGTCACATTCATCGAAAAGCTTTTTATCTAATCCAATGTAGAAGTCTTCTGTCCCTCTCAATCATGTTAAAATGATAAACAAGAGACGGATACTTTGCAGATAAATTGTACTAACTCCACCGGATACATCCACACAGCTACGTTACATTTATTGCAGAGGTTTCTGTGCCAATTGCATCAGTGATCTCTTTGTCTAAAGGCTCTCCAAAGGCACTTATTTTGGAAAGTCTTGTAAAAAAAAAAAAACTGTCTAATTATAAAGGTTTTTTTTTATATCTGTAACACTGATGCTAGGCCTACGTTGCATCTTGCCTTGGCTTGTTATTATATAATAGTTTCCAACTTAAGATGCAAGAAAACTAAACCATAGGGCTTAGACAGTACTCGTTATACTCTGGATAGTACAAACTACCACTCTCAATTTCATTTTCATCTCGAGTTACCGCTGAAGTTTGATGTTCTCCTCATGTAGCAGTCAAGTCTTTTAAGCTGTTGGTGATAGTAGTTCTCGTAGTAGTTCTTTCATGCTGCTCCATGCATTTATATTCCAAAGGAAGACCTCTGAAAAAGAAAAACTTAATGTGCAGGCAATTTTTGTGAAAGATTTTAAATTAATTCAATCAAATAAACATTTTTTTCTGTACGTGTCATGCTTTGTCCTGCTTTCAGGGCACCAAAAATTAGTCCCGTCATCTTGTACACACACTAGAGCGAGCTCAGTCTTCTTCTACAGGCAGTTGTGTTTGATTCTTTTTCTTCTATCCACAATTGCCGTAGATTCTACTTGTACACTTTGGAAGCATCGGTGCATGCCCAACCCCAAGTGCATTATTGTGAATGGCCATGTTTTAACCATTTCATTTGAACACGTTTTTGTTGTACCTTAACCATCGTAGCCGCAATGAAAAAAATAAAGCTAAAAAAATACTTTATGCACATCGTTATATGTGCCGCAGCGTTCACAGCGCGGGGAAAAAGTATCTGCTTGTTGTCGGTAAAATACAGTAAAATCTATAGCATGAGAAAGAAAAGTGAGGCCACGGGGAGAAGAGATAGCACGGGTGGAGGACTTCAAATAGTTAAGGGTCTAGAGCCCAGAGCAATGGTGAGTGGGGTAAGGAAGTGAAGAAAAGAGTCCAAACAGTTTGGAATAGGTGGAGCAAGTTGTCAGGTGTGTTATGTGACAGAAATGAAGGGCAGAGTTTATAAAGCAGTGGTGAGGCTGGCCATGATGTACGGGTGAGAGACAGTGGCACTGAAGAGAAAACAGGAAGCAGAACAGGAGGTGGCAGAAATGAAGGTGTTGAGGTTCTCTTGAGGAGTGCCCAGGTTGGATAGGATTAGAAATGAGCTCAAAAGAGGGACAGCCAGAGTGGGATGTTTTGGAGACAAGGTTCGAGAGAGCAGACTTCGATGGTTTGGACATGTCCAAAGGTGAAAGACTGAGTATATTGGTAGAATGATGATGAGGATGGAACTGCGAGGCAAAAGAGCGAGAGGAAGACCAAAGAGAAGGTTGATGGATGTCGTGAGGGAAGACATGAGGGCAGTTGGTGTTAGAGAGGAGGATGCATGAGACAGGCTCACATGGAAAAAGATGACACGCTGTGATGACCCTTGACAGGACAAGCTGAAAGAAAAAGATGTGCCTTTGTAAAGGATACATAGGTGTTACCGTGGAAGGGACTGCCTCTTCTCAAGCAAACATTCTCTGTTTCCACATTTAGTAGTTAATCTTCTTGTTTTTTTATTTCCAAAAGAGATGACACTCCACAATTGGCTAATATTCCATGTCTCTCTAAATTACAAAATGTTTTCAGTTGATGACTTGAACTCCATGAGGTCTGTACACCTCAGTTGTGTTTTCTCTTGGAATTTCATTCAATCAACCAGAACGACATTCAAGTTGCACGTTTAGTTTTTTCCTTGCGCCATTGGGTGACACTGATTATATTTAATAAAGCCACAGCTGAGCTCATTACTTCTGCAGGCATACTCCCATTGTGTCCAAAATGTAAAGGAAGTACAAAATAAAGCATATGGGAGGTTGGACAGACTTGAGTTGCCAATCTGTTGCACAGGCATATGAAAAATATTGTGTGGGCAAATGAGTCATTATTGTTTTTATTTCAGCTGTACCACACACTGTTACTGTCTAAATGCAAAAAAATGTGTCCGTCTGCACTTCACTGGGTCTAAAAGTTAAGCTGTTTGAAAGCTAATCAAGACCAAAAACCTGCTAGAAACTAATTAACACTTTAAAAAAAATGTTTTATTGTCACAAATGTTGCTAAGCTTAAGGGCGTAACAGAATTAGATGTTCGTGATTCTTTGTCCAAACTGCTCTTAAATCATTGTAAAGGATGGTTACTGTAATAGTCAGTATGCTAATATGTCAATGGATGTGTAATAAAATTGTTCATTGTGTCATTGCTGATTGTGTAATACTTTCCATTTAGGGAAGTCAGTAATCTTCTGTCAACTGTATCCCCCACATCACATTCTGACAGAATTAATTAATTCATTCATTTTCCGTATCTTAACCTATCCCAGCTGACTATGGGCGAGAGGCAGAGTACACCCTGAACTGGTTGGCAGCCAATTGCAGGGCACATATTAACAAACCAAACCAGTTGCAACTACATTCATGTACAGGAAATTTTGTTCTCATTATTCCTACCGCGTATCTTTCTGAGATGAGGGCGGAAACAGGAGTAGCTCGAGAAAACCCACGTAGGGACAGCGCAAACCTACAAACTCGCCACAGCTGAAGCCAGCTTTGAACCCACGTCCTCAGAATGGTGAGGCTGACATCCTAATAAGTCGTCCATCTCCTGGTATGAAATAAATCATTCCATGTGTGTTCCGATTTCTGATGCTCTTCAAACGTTATTAGATTTGACAATATTCTGTTATGTTTATACTGTAAGTCTACACTTCCTTTAGTTGAAATCCATCATTTTGTTAACCAAGAAATACATTTTTGAAAAACAGCTTGAATAATTATAACAGCATTACAATGTGCTTCAGAGAACAAGTATTAAAAATAGAACAACGACACCAGTCTCTAAGAATACCCACTCCCCTTCTTTGGGCCATCCCACATCACCCATCCTACGCGTAAAAACATTTATTCTGTTGATTACAAAAGATTAAAAGACGCACCATGGCTGATGAGACATGGTTGAGAAATGAGACGAAGCGCAACGAAGCATTATTGTGGAGGGCCGCCAGGATCGCGAGCCAATCACAGCCTTTAGCCCCAGAGACAGAGCCGCTTGAGATCATTCTGCCTCAGGCAGATAGAGGAGCCAGGACCACAGGCAAAACTCTAAGCCCAAAACTCCCCCGTTTCCAGAGACAGGACTGCACCACGGAAATACACTCCACTGCCAGAGCCAATCATCGAGAAACTCTATAACAAAGAAAGTGCAAAGCAAAGTAAGACTAATGAATAAAAAAATATACACAGTCAACTTCTTAATGGTAATATATAAATACTACAATGAATAATAATAACTTTGTAAAATATAATAGAGGATAAGTGATACAGAAAATGGAAGGATGGATAAAACACATAAGAGCTATCTCATTTTATGTTCGTCCCACGTCCTAGACGCAGAAATAGTGATCAGGGACGCAAACATCACATTCAAAAGCAAAACTGCAAATCAGGTGTACTGCAGAGACGGTCACAAAGAGGGAAGCAGGCAAACTTTCACTCAAGTAGTTAAAAAACATGGCAACTGTGGCCAGTGATGAATAAGAATGGATTACCATCATGTATCTAAACAGAGGAAGGTTTAGTTGGAGGAAATATCGTAGTTTTCGCTCTCTCAAGGTTTCATTTTACTTTGGCAAAATGAACATCTCCAAAGCTTGGTAGTGTCACAAAGAATATTTGTCTTATTCTTAGTCGGCTCATCTAAGATCATAAATACACAATCATGAACCTATTGTATTACAATACAATATTCCCATAAGTATTCGCTCACCTGCCTTGACTCACATCCCTAATTCATACTAATCAATTTGACATAGATCCACCCTTTGCAGCTATCACAGCCTCAACTCTTCTGGGAATGTTTCAGACAAGGTTTAGGAGTGTGTAACAGAATTTTTGACCATTCTTCCAGAAGCATATTTGCAAGGTTACACACTGATGTTGAATGAGAAGGCATATCTCTCAGTCTCTGCTGTAATTCATTGCAAAAGTGTTCTATCATGTTGAAGTCACAACAATGTGCAGGCAACTCAAGTTCATCCTCAGCAAACTCATCCACGCTTTTATATGCACTGGTGCACAACCATGTTGAAAATGAAAGAACCGTTCCCACAAAATTGGAACCATGGATTTGACCAAAATATTGTCTCCTTAGTTCCAGTGAGGCGGCACAGTGGGCAGCTCTAAAGCGATTTGCCTCACAGTTCTGAGGATTGGTGTCCAAATCCCGGCCCCACCAGTGTGGAGTTTGCATGTTCTCTCTGTATCTGCGTGGGTTTTCTCTGGGCACTCTGGTTATTCCCATATACCCAAAACATGCATTAATTGGAGACTCTAAATTGCCCCTAGGTGTGATTGTGAGTATGACTGTTGTCTGTCTCCATGTGCCCTGTCATTTGCTGGCACCCACTTCAGGGTGGACCCCCTCCTGCCCAAAGATAGCTGGGACTGATTCCAGCACTCCTGCAAGCCTACTAAGGAGAAGCGGTGCAGTAAATGGACGGAGTGAGTGTCCAAAATCTACTCATGCTTAGATTCAATTGTAGACTGCCTGACTTTCCAGAGTTAAAATAAATAATAAAAATAAGCACCCACCCAAAATTAATCTTCATTCCTTGGTTCATTGTCGCATTATGTTTGTTTTTGTTTTTGGTAAAAACAAGATAATTTATGGCTCAGTTAATATAAACTTAGATCTCCTTTGAATATGCACTGGCTGATTGCCCAAGAGGTGATAAAAGTTCAAGTGAAATGTATGAAGTTTGAAGTAAGAGGGTTTTTTTTTCTTTCTTTCTCTTTTCTTTCAGGAACAGGGCAGTGCCAAGACTTACAAATGCGTGCAATATTGTTTGGCTTGTTAAAAAAACAACAAAATTTAAACCGCAAAAAATTGTGCTATGGTTGACTTTGGGACTTTTGATATAGTCATTTTTATTTAAATCCATAGTCTGAGAGAGTTCAGGCAATAGAAACAAAGGCAGACCTCCTCCAGTTTCCCCAATAGTTATTTTGCTCTGCCTGCTCTTTTTTTTTCCTTCCGACATTGCAGGACGACGAGATAGGTTAATTAGTTAGCTATTTCCCCTCCAGTCTTTCAGGTGATTGGTTCCTTTGTGCTCTACAGAACCTTATCACCATCAGGGCACAGGCCCAGTGGTTACATCACAGACTGCATCATTTCCTCCAAACGCACGAGTGGCCTACATGAATAAACAGTCTGACATGCTGCTGGTGACAGAAGAGTCAGGGAGAGCGGATGTTCTATTTATTTACTTGTCTTTTTTTGCATTCTTTTATTACATCACTGTCAAATTCTCAAAATGCTTAGTCTGGTAAGAATGTCTACTTCAACACACCAAACATTTGGAAAATTGGATGTTGGGTTCTGGAAAGATTGAGGTTTTTGTTTCTGAATAAACAGCCTTTGAGGGGATTCTTTTTGTGTGATGTCACTCATAGGAAATCTGTTTAAAAACAAAAAACCTTCAAGTTATATTTCTCAATATATTTCCTTGATCCATTTGTTTCCTCTGCCACTCGAGGAATACCTCCTTGGATCAGTTGAATTTCACTTAGAAATATCAATCAATACGCTCATACAGGTTCAAATCTTGAGGAATTTTCCAAGTCAAAACTAATGTGATGTTTCAAATGTTGTCATTTAACAAAAAGACATTAAATAGTGGAAATGGGTCAGTGAAAAGAGCAGTGTGGGCAATAAAATAGGTCATGCACATTTATAATCATTTTTTTTTCTGGTTATGGAAGATTTCAGAGGTATTTGAAGTTGTCATCTGATGTTTTTTTCATTTTTTTATTTGATTTTTTTTGGTTTTTTGAAAATGCCCTAAAGTTGGCAGCAATTTGCCATGACAAGATTACAGTCTGTCAAACTTATTTTTGTCGTGGGCCACAATGTTGGTACAGTTTCCCTGAGAGGGCCGTTGGGTTGACCTCCAAAGTACACGTGTCAAAACCTGATCGTTGTATAATCTAGACTCAACGAAATGATGGACAGCTACTATTCAAATCAGAAGGGGAATAGTTTAAGCATTGTTCAACATGCCATCTGTTTGGCTTTCTTGTGTCCACATGATACTCTTCATCAGAGAAGTGTTACTTGAAGATTAAAATGCATTTTTTGCTTTAAATTAATTCTAGTTTTTAGCAAATTATTATTTGGTGTCTTTTGTGATAATGTTGTTTACATGTTTGACTCTGTAGCATGTATTTTGTAGTAACTATTATCTATGAATCATGTATAAGTGTTGTATTGATTTACTATGTGCTGTCCAGATCGATTACTTGTCCTGTTGACTACATTACTGCAACAGCAAGATTAGCAAACTGCCACAGCAATAAGACCTGAGTGCTGTCAGCAGCGGCTGCTGCTCGAGACAGCCATTGATATTCTCACCAATATGCTTTTCCTACAACAACAAAAATAGTCAATATCCAAAGTAATTTAGCATATGATTGCCAGCACTTGCTTAAATTGCAATCATCCAGTGATTTAGAGTTCATAATTACAACAGTTGCCGCTGAGCTAAATAAGAAAGTTGACAACACAGTTTCCAAAATTAGTAGTAATAGTTACTAGTACAGAAAATGCAAGCGCAGATGCAGAATTTGCCATGTGGATTATTTGAATGTGGCACCTGATTGGCTGGCTGGTATATCCTCACACCCCCAATACTGAGTACTCTATAGTTCCTACATCTAAGAAGACAATGCTCATGGTATCATATGCACGTTTGCTTGATGCCATTGTGCGGAACAATGTCACGCTGATTTCAAATTGATCCTGCAGGCAGGATGAAATTGCCACACGCAGCCTGCATGGTTTGGCGACTGTTTCCATTAGTGGCTGATCAGTCTGCCACTGGTTTTGTCACAATTCATAATTTGAATCATCGTCTTAATGTCACATCTTTCCCCCAATCCAAATGCCTCATGGAGAAAACACATTTCCAGGTTTTAGTGAGCCATGCTGCTACAAGCTATACAAATAGTATACGAAGCATCAAATGTTATCTTTTACATCCGTCCATCCATTTTCTGAGGTGCTCATCCTCACTAGGGTCACGGGAGTGCCTGAGCCAATCCCAGCTGTCATTGGGCAGAAGGCAGGGTACACCTTGAACTCGTTGCTAGCCAATCACAGGGCACATGGAAAAAGCAACTCACAAAATAGATGGATGGATGTTTAATGTGGTGACTGACTGGATAGCACATTTGTTTCACAGTTCTGAGGACTTGCCTATGTGTACTTTGCATGTTTTGCCCATGCCTGTGGGGCTTTCCTCCACGTACAGTGGTACCTGTATTTACGAACGTCTTTAGAAACGAAAAATTCAGGTTACGAAATGCATCTTTGAAAAAATATTCTCTAGAGTTAGAAGTGAGAATTAAGGATGCAAAAGGCAAAAATAGGCGGTGGATTCAAGGCCCAAAAATTCCCCCAAATGTAAACCTCGTGTATCTCGGTTTGAAAGCTGCACTCTTCCATTGCCTTACGCTGTAGCATCTTTCTGGCATCCCATTGGCTAGGAAGGATGTCAATCTTTACCCATGATGATTTTCATTTGCCTTGGAAACTCGAGCGTCACCAAATCACATGCTAGCGCTTTCACACGCTGTCACACGCTAGCACATATTATCAAAGTACAACTTTTTCAATATTTTTCATTTTCTGTTTGTGTTTTTTGTTTGTGTATTCATCTTTCTTCACCATGGACCCCAAGAAACTTTAGTGGACTTATTGTGTACATTCCTACGTATGTATTCTCTCAGCTGTCAAACGTTTACCTCCTCCCCATCCCCCATGATGCCTTTTGCCTGTCACTCACCCTTCTCTTTGCAGTCGCCCAACGCCAAAGCTAAATTCACATAATTATTATTCTTTACATTATGGACTTTGAATGCTTGTTTAATGGCGGGGGAGGGGGAGTCGGCGGACTTGGAACGGATTAGGGTATTTAGATGTAAAGAGTGCTTCTATAAAAATTCTAAAATCCACGTTATGGGATGACTTACAGAACAAATTAATTTCGTAAATAGAGGTAGAACTGGAGTCTGATTTCCTTCCACATCCCCAAAACATGCATAGTGATTAAAAACTCAAAATTACCAATAGATGTGGACGTGAGTGCCCTTCGATTGGCTGGCGATCAATTTGGGTGTATCCCACTTTTCGTCCGAAGATATTGACATTAAAACCAGAGTTGTCCATGAAAGACAAAAAATGTTAAAGTTGAGAGAAAATCATCTGGGGATGTGCCAATAAACCATGTCCTGAAGTAGAAAAAAAATATGATGAAAGCAGCAGCATTAACTTATGGGTGCTGAAATGTATTTTATTGTGCCAATTTAAAAAATGATCCAACCAAAGTGGCTGGAAGATTGGTTATTGTGCAGACAATAATGACCCAAAACACTGCAAAAATGTAATTGAGGGAAAGAAGGTGAACACGTTAGATGTCATCACACGGTACAAGAAGGCATCCTCAGTTTCTGGCAGTCTTTTTTTTTTTTTTTTATAGGACATCCTTGTGTTCATAAAAATATTTACTCATGACTTTGCTACTTTCGTCAGTGTTAGGTTGGTGATAGAAGCATTCCATTTCGTGCCACTTCAGGTTACTTTGTAAACTGAGGATGTTCTGTTTTTCCTCAAATGTCCTTCTTCTTCTTCTTTGCCTTTCGGTTTGTCCAGTTAGGGGTCGCCACAGCATGTCATCTTTTTCCATCTAAGCCCATCTTGTGCATCCTCCTCTCTAACACCCACTGTCCTCATGTCCTCCCTCACAACATCCAACAACCTTATCTTTGGTCTTCCTCTCCTTCTTTTGCCTGGCAGCTCCATCCTCAGCACTCTTCTACCAATATACTACTCACTCTCTCGCCTCTGAACATGTCCAAACCATCGACGTCTGTTCTCTCTCACCTTGTCTCCAAAACTCCAACTTTGGGTGTCCCTCTAATGAACTCATTTCTAATCCTATCCAACCTGTTCACACCAAGCGAGAACCTCAGCATCTTCATTTCTGCTTCCACAAGTTCTGCTTCCTGTTGTTTCTCCAGGGCCACCGTCTCTAATCCGTACATCATGGCCAGCCTCAACACAGTTTTTTTCCTCAAATGTCCTAACCTGTAAAAATAAAGGAATTGGCCTCACTGTTCCAATACTTTTGTTTGTGAGAGTACTCCTTGAGTTAACAATGTGGTTTTCTCCACTGGGTATTAACTGACTAGATGGTTTAAGTGCTTTAAACAAGTATTGGATAAATAAAAGAAAAGATAAAGACAAAATCAATGTTTGTCTCTCCCCAGACAAATGGATGGTTTTCAGTAGAGTGTATCTTAAGAAGGTAATCTGTGAAACAACAATACTGTGGTCTGACAACAGATGCATTTATCTAGACTTCAGTTGTTAAGTAGGGTGTTTCCTGTTTGAAAGATTACACTGTAAGCTCCGAGACTATAATGGTGCTGACAAACACAGACAAAGATACACACACATATACTGATGGGTTTTCCGTGTCTTTATCGTTTTCAGTTCAGAGTGTACACCTTGTCGAATTTTTGCAGGTAGACTGCTCGGCTCTTTAATTGATCGACTCCTTTTGCCAAGCATGATCAGGAGGGAGCATTTTGATTGACAGTGTAAAATGAATTAGAAGCAGTTGATGAAATTAGTGATGAAGGGCACGAGTGTTTAATCTCTTTATGTGCCAATTCATTCCTATCTGATTGATGAAACAAAAAGACAAAATGAAGGATGACATATACAAAGTGGGTGCAGTGACACTGAATAAAAATCACCACCAAAACTATTAAAAAAGGAACGTTTATCTATCTTTGTAGTGATTAGCAGAGCCTTCTTCCAGGTCAATGTAGAACAAAAAGGTCAAAGACACCCATTTTTCACAGTTATGAATATTCTGGCACAATATTTCAATCCGCTCTCTGAAGAAATGGGGGGGGAGGCACCAAAATAGCTGGTAACATATCACTTCCACTATAACATATAAGCCTAATAGATGTATTTTGCTGTATTTCTCAGCATAACTGCTATTTTATAAGCAAAATAGTATAATTATCGCTTCATTTTTTAAAATTAATTATCAAAGCTCTCTTATTAGACCTCAATACCATGCATGTGTACCTAATACCAGCCCAGTGTATTTACTACTGTCTCCTGCCAAGACTGCTGCTAACTAAGTAATAATGGTAAATAATAGCGAAACACAAATTGATCAAAATAGTCTGTTAGCAATGAAATATTTGCTCAAAGAAATATTGAAAATACATAAACCCTGAGTCTCCAATCCACTGTGTTCTATGAAATTTAAATGAATGTGTGCTTCGTAATGATATATTTTAATGGCAGTCATTTCTAGAGTGGAAATTGTCAGTGAAACCTGTCATCTTTGTATTCATCAGTCTCTGCATGCTGATATCATTTTTCTTCGGTTGGTTTTTGTTGTTTATGTGTCTCCAGTTTGAAGCCTATGTATATGAGGGCTCAGCAGGTGTTGTGGTTAACCTGACAGTAGATGATAGAGATGACCCAGCTACCGGGGCCTGGAGGGCTGTGTACTCCATAATCAATGGCGATCCCACACGGAGCTTCAAGATCCAGACCAACCCAGACAATAATGAGGGAATGCTTTCAGTTGTCAAGGTATATTATAGCTACAGCTGCATTTGGTCAACTAAATTTCTTTGCTTGAACACTGACTGTTTTACTTTTAGCCTCTGGATTACGAAGGCACGGCGTTTCACAAGATTTTCATCAAGGTGGAGAATGAGGACCCCCTGGTTCCTGATGTTGGTTATGGCGACAGCTCCACAGCAACTGTTCAAGTCAAAGTTTTAGATATCAACGAGGGACCGGTCTTCTTCCCCGATCCACTGATTGTCACAAGGATGGAAAACATTCCCGTGGAAAGCTTTGTAGCCTCTCTAAATGCCACTGACCCAGACAGATTACAGCTACAGAATGTCAGGTAAGGTACTACTTCAGGTAAAACGCCTGATACTGAACAGAGAGGCCATCCTTGTTACTGTATATCCTTTTATAGATATACCGAAGATCCAGTAGTTGCAGAGTCATTTGTGGTTGACAACGCTTTCCTTATCATCTGTAATGACTTTTCATATGCTGTACATGTGCAGTTGGTTGCCATTGCAAACCTTTAAATCCAACAATCCATTAGACTTTGACCAGCCATCGATGAGGCCATGTATTGACATGTTTTCATGTTTTCTAAGCCCAATTTTTGCTGCTTTAAATATAATGGAATAAAATGTTCTCTAGAATCTACCACAGAAGCAACGCAACACAGAGTACTTTTCATTGGTTTCATTGGCTTTGTGGCCTAATGTATGCTTTTAATATGGTCCTGTTTTTCCACCTTGTGGCTAAATTACATTTACAAATGGACTTAACTAAACACAGGGGTATGATAATGACCTGACTAAATAAAACCACTCAAATGTGACTTTACTGCTGAAATAAATTGGCTGGCTCTGCGTGCTGTAAAACATCGACTGTCCGTATCAAGGATTATGTACAAAAATGTGGAGTTGCTGCACAGGGGGTTCTGGGCATGATTAAATTTGTGTACATAAAGATTTGATGAATGGTAGTACCAGTTATGTGGCAAGAGATTCTATATTTGAAGTGCTTTCAGAGCAAATTTTTATTTTATACTGAAATTTTGCTCAATAATAATGTTTTGCCAATTCAGTGTTTTGTGTGTGGTTACTTTGAAAGCTACCAGAAATTGTTGCTTGGAGATGGGGTGAATACACAATTAACTGAAATCATTCTACATATAGTACAGATTTTCTTCCAACAATAAATACTTACTCTATATTTCATGTAGCTGGGGGAGTTTCATTACTTAATTACAAACTTCCCAAATCAATTGGGAGTAGGCCTTTAACACATTTGCACAATATTATTTTTATCTTTTTTTTTTTTTTTTTTTTTTGCTAATATACAGGGAACGAGTTTAAAACAAAAATAAACTATGTAGACTTCAGAGAAACAATGAGAATATAAGCCAATTGGACAGAAATTTGAAGGCATGTACTGCGGCTCCCTTAACATAAATGAGTGAAATGAAAACTGCAGTGCAGGAAAATGTTTCCAATGAAATGCAAATTGACAGCAACAATGAAGTCCGTCAACCCCAAAACAGAAGATCAGCTCCACTACTGAACCAAAAAGATCCACTTAAATTTATCCAAAAGGCTTGATATAGGTGCTAATGTTTTCTTGTCCAGATTGGCAAATTTCATTGACATCAGGCTTGCACTGACATGGTATTAATAATGACGTTACATTGCACAGGACAGTGGATTTTATTTTGCTTTCCTTCTATTTACACCACAATCAGATACCGCACATCCAAAATCTGAAAACAATCTGAATCGCAGCCGGAATCCACCATTCGCTGGATCTCCATTTAACACTGTTGCAGGTTTGCTGGATAAAGCGAACAGCAGTAATATCCCTTGGATTATAATGAAAAGGGGAAGTGAAAAGCGAAACTTTCTGCTCCTTATGTATATTTCAGACTTCTAACTGCTGCTAGACACCAAGCAAATGTCAAGGGCATGGTGTGATTGAACAACAGTTTAGCAAAACTTAATTTCCATATGAATCATTCAGGCTCCTGGAGGTTATGCATAGCTGGATCTTTCATATTTGAGCCCTCTTTTTTGCTCCCTCGTCTGTGGAGTGCATTTCTCCCTTGCACTTATGAGCTATTTCCTTTTATTTCTCTCCACCCTTTGACATTCTACCTGCACCAGAAATTTTGGCATGCCAGATTTGTAACCTGTCGAACGTTTGAGGACACTGAAAAAGAGATGGTTGCGCACGTAGGACGAGGGAGTGTGCACAGAATGAAATTGCAACAAAATGGGGAATAACTTCTCTTTTAACTGTGCTGCTGTGTCTGCCTCTGCATAAATGTGCAAGTGTTTGCTTGTGTAGCGAGACTATGTGTGTGCGTGTGCGTGCGTGTGCACGCATGCCCTGGGTTCTGCAGGTTAAATGCTGTTGACACGGAACACAATCTGTCTGAGCCTGAGATCACAGTGAATGTCATTCAGATGCTAAGCACGCACAACTCGGATTTTCCAGTGTATATCCTCCATATAAAGAGTGTTTTATTAAAATTAGCCTGCACCTAGCGTGTTTACTCTGAGCGGAGAACCAATACCTCACATCTGCAGATTCTACAGCCAACATGACAGTCTGATTAGTGGCATTTTGTCAGAAAGCAGCAAAATAATGTTTAAAAAGTGAAATGATTTACTTTTCACAAGAATACTGTCACCTGAGTGCCTCCTGTAATACAAATTAATTGCAGTAGTCATTACTCTTTTCAGACATGCAAACATATCATCAGTGACATTTTTCAGTCCCAGTGAGAGAAGTACCATAAAATACTTGCTATGCAAATTGGGCTTTTTCATCATTGTGGATGGCATTTTACTCACTGATAAATTGCAGGAGGTGGCAATTAAACCGAGTATATTGTGTAATATGTAGTGAGAGTATGAAATTGGAGAAGTTCAAGAAATTGAATATCATTTAATGTTAATTACCAACTACAAATGTTTCATAGCTAAATTATGACTTAAATCACGGTCTATGCCATTACATAAAATTGCATTATCTGGCAATATATTCTCAAATGTGTAATTACAATAATGAGCTTCTTAATTTCAGCTCCAGAATCAGGATGATTCCTTATTGTTGCGATGAGTTTAATTTTTCTGTCCAGCTGTTTTTATTTTGACTGTACAGACACTCACACCCAAATGTGTAATCTCCTTCTTGTGATGGGCATTAAGTGTTTCGGCAACCTACTGTCAGCAATTTTGATTCATTATCCTGGATTAAAAACATAAGGCAATACAGTAGACAAACCCATCAATCTTATTTAAACTTAAAAACAAATAAACATTGCACACCAATTTTACTTGACTCATCCTCACAAAGAAGTCCAAACTGATTTTAATGCTCCAATTTTTACTTTCAAAGGGATGATGATAAAAAAAAGAAATACAACGGGGGCAGCACTGTACCGCAACTGGTTAGAGAATTGGCCTCACAATTGTGAGGACCGGGGTTCCTCAGAAGCCACTGAAAGTAAATCCTCTGCTCAGGTCAGCTCCTGAAAGACTAATTCTCAAGAACTTGAAGGTTTCGGGAGTTTACACAAGACAATGGGTTGAGGGGCCGTCATTCGTGTGGATCGAGAAGAACAGCAGAGAGAGGACACATCATTGGGGTGCCACAGTGCTGATGGTGCGACAAGATGAGGTGTTGTCTGTTTTGGCAAATCTTTTTTTAAAAAAAAATAAGTAAGGAGGCAATTTTGTGTTTGTGGGGTTTTATTATCAAAAAGAAAGAAAAGTCTTTGTGAAGAAAGCAAAAGGGATGTCATACAAGTTGTCACCCCTGACTGAAACCCAGACTAAAATCCCCTTTGTTATATTGAAGTGAGAGAGTTAGAGAAAGGAAAACAAAACATTTATCTGCAACAAGTATTACGTACAGAGAGCTAGTAGTCACAGCATAACAGCATATCAATAAAGCACGTGAAGGCTGTCGAACAATTAACTGCTGTGTCCTGCCCGGCAGGAAGCCGTAAATCCACTGGCAGTTGGCAGGCGAGATGCTGACCTGGTGAAGCTTGGAGGAAAGGAATTTGGGAATAATGGTGTTGAATGTAGAGCTGAGGTACCTGAATAGGATCCTCGCATAGGTCCCTGTGCCTTTGAGGTGTCCTAAGATGAAGTGCAGTTCCATGTTGACTGCATCATCCACAGGCCTGTTTGCTCAGTAAGCAAACTTCAGGGGGTACAGCAGGAGTCCTGTGATCCCCTTTAGTGGTCCAGTACAAGGTGTTCCAAGGATTGTATTTTTTGGCCTCACAGTTCTGAGGTCTCGGGTCCAATCCTGGACCCGCCTATGTGGAGTTTGCATGTTCTTCCCGTGCCTGCATGGGTTTTCTCCGGGCACTCCGGTGTCCTCCCACGTCCCAAAAATATGCAACATTAATTGGACACTCTAAATTGCCCCAAGGTGTGATTGTGTGTGCGGCTGTCTGTCTCCATGTGCCCTGCGATTGGCTGGCAACCAGTTCAGGGTGTACCCTGCCTCCTGCCCAATGACAGCTGGGATAGGCTCCAGAACTCCCTGTGACCCTTGTGAGGATAAGCGGCTAAGAAAATGGATGGATGGATGGATGGATGATGGATGGATGGATGGATGGATGGATGGACAATTTCTTTTGTCAGCTGGTTTCTAGTGTGATCATGTAGCGCTCTGTCCCCATTTAGATCAGCATCTACTTTAGCCTGATAAAGGGACTGAAGTTTGGCAGTGAACCATGGCTTGTTACTGAACTTACAAAATGTTTTTTCCTGTACACTCACATCTTGAAGTTTTGGCTTTGCTTCATTGGTCCACTTCTCCACTGTTTTCACTCTTAGCTTCGCACATTTAAGTTTGTGCCTGCATGTTATTAAGTGAATTAAGCAGCTCCAGAGCCGTATGGTAGATCGCATCATCTGTGTCATTCAACGTGATGTAGCAGTGGTTTAGAATGTTATTTACCCTGGTGGGACATTCAATATGCTGCTTGTATATATTTCAGGAGTTTGTGGTTGAGTTAATCTTTGTTAACATCCCTAAGAATAAAGAGGGGTGAATCTGGGTGGACTTTGATTTTTCCCAAGTTCGTTTACATGTTCCGTGAATGTTAGCATTATGGCATTTGTGTTAGCCTGGGGACAAATGTAAACACTGGGAAGGATGAAAGTAGTTGCACTTGCAGATCGAGTAGACTAACAAATCCAAGTCTTTGCTGCAGTGTGTTGATTTTTGAGACAGGTGTACACCATTTTTCGTTGCTATAAAGCCACACAGTGTGCTTGATGTGGTCGGAAGCCTGGAAGCATTACAGCGCCATCAAGGACGCTTTCACATAGCCATGTCTCAGTGAAGCACAGGGCGGCAGAACGGCCGATGTCTTTACTGGTCTTTGTGAGAAGATAAACCTCATCCATTTTGTTGGGTAGAGAGCATAGATTTGTGAGGTGAATCGATGGGAGCAGCATTACGAATCCTCTCTTCCATATCTTGACCTGCTCGCTTCGCCTTGTGGCGTTGTCTTCATGCACCATGGATCACAGCCTCTCCGCCAATAGGTAACTGAGAAAAAAATGTGTGAAACCTGGGGAAAGAAAGTTCAGCATAGACTCCCTAAGGTTTAGCAAGTCTTCCATTGTGTAAGTAAGTCACATAATGTTTCCAAATAAATAGTGATGCCATTATTCTTTTTTTTTTTTCATTTTGAAACTTAAAGGGACGACAGGCAGCAAGCCACAGCTGCACTTGCACACATGAAGCACGCCGCCTGTACATGTTCCTTTCTGAGCTGGGGGACCTTTCAGGCATTTTTAGGATTTTAATCCATTACAGCGTGTAGTGTATTACCATTATTTTGTTCAGTGGCTGTGGCTCCAGCAGCCTTGAGATCCTTAACAAGCTCTTGCTATGTAGTTCTGGGCTTATCCCTAACATTTCTTATCATTGAAAGCGCAGAAGGTGAAATCTTGAGAGGAGCCACAGAATGAGAGAGATTGGTGGTCATTTTATGTTTATTCCCTTTTCTAATTATCGCACTAACAGTTGTCTCCTTCTCACCTGGCCACTTGCCAATGGTCTGCTAGTGCATGTCAGCCTTGTGTGATTCTACGATATTGTCCCTGATGGTCATAGAAAGTTCTTTGGTCTTGCCCATGTCGAAGAGGGTGGTGTCTGATTGATTGATTGATTGATTGATTGATTGATTGATTGATTGATTGATTGATTGATCGTGACATGTCTTTATACAGGCAATAGATTGAGAGGCGTCTTTTTTTCGGCTGACCACTTTGGATTAGGTATAATTGTTTTGGACTAATTGATGCTTGATGGGAAATACTGTTTTGAGATATTTGATGCTGGAACTTTTTTTTGTCCAGTTGACCACATTGTAAAACCATATATGGTAAACCAAGACTTGTACATTAACAATTGGTGGTGCAGTTATTTCCAAGTAATCGTGACAAATACAATGTATAAAACATTGAAAAGATAGTTTTACCACATGGTAAAGCTAACAATTTTCCATCATGAAGATCATGAATGTATAAGTATAAAGACGATTATCGTAACACTGTATAGGCTAGTCATGAATCCAAAATATTTTTCTTTTTTAACTTTATAATTTTCCACAAAATTATCCTTTTGTTGAAATATAGTGATATAATAATAATTAAATAAATATATAACATTTTTACTGTGTAGTTCATAAATTACCTCGTTTTAAACATTTTCAAAAAGCTGAATGTTGATGTCATGGTCATGAACGTGTAAAAAAAAAAAACTCAAAACAGACCAATCATGAATGAAGTATACTCATTCCGGTTTTTAACTTTACGATTTGCCATTAAATTATCATGTTTTGTTGAAATATATTTGCTATGATCATAAATAAATAAATACATAATATCATTATTTAATGTAATCCATAACTGACCTTGTTTTAACCATTTTCTGATATGAAATTGTTTGTCCAGGTAACTCAATTGCAGCTTGTTTTGGGAGTTCTCTATCTCTTGCAAAGTACATTGTGTATGTTATTTTTTTAAACTTCCTTTGAAAAATTAGAACATCTCAAGAATCCAGGTCATACATTATTCAGTAGCTTCCTGTCCGCTTTCGCTTCTCACTGCGGCCATATGCAAGCTAAAAGACATGGGACTTGGAAAAAAAAAAGAAAGAAAGAAAAAAGTAGTGGAACCTTGGATGTCAGGCTTGAAGACTCTCAGGAAGCTTTGAAGAGCTGCGGGTGAGGTTAAGGAATAGGATACGCACCGATTCACTGCACTGCAAGGACAAAGCTTGTTGCATGATACATCAATGTTATGGATTACACAAAGGCTGACCTACGATGGGAAGGCAGTTGTGTTGTCTCCGTACTGGCTCCAAACTGAGTAAAAG
Organism: Syngnathoides biaculeatus; assembly: GCF_019802595.1. Taxonomy (NCBI): domain Eukaryota; kingdom Metazoa; phylum Chordata; class Actinopteri; order Syngnathiformes; family Syngnathidae; genus Syngnathoides; species Syngnathoides biaculeatus. The sequence continues at coordinate 18,174,043 of NC_084645.1, read as the reverse complement.
TGAGTGGTTTAATAAGCATGCAAGAAAGATGAAGAAAGTTGTGGTGGGCTAACGAATGAGGAATGTGATGTTCACCACAAGTGTGCTCTCAACAGGGTATGGGTGAGAGGTGGAAAAGTGACAATGATGCGAAAGGCCTTTTTACTTGGTTTTCTTGGGGTTTGCCGCAGGGCGGTGTGCAAAGAATGCTTGCAGAATACCAGGAAGTAAAGGTTTCTTTATACTTGCACAGATGGTGACTGAACTGACATAAATGTGGTTTGCACTTGCACTTTGCCTTTATACTTGAGTGCAACCCATGCACGCTGTTTTGAATATGTGGTGCAGTTCTCCTCCAAGTTTCGGCTGTCGCTACAGCTGGTGTTAGCGTGGAGGGCAGAGTTTTCTTTGCAATTTATGACCAATTCCGGTAGTTGTTTGTACTTTCCAGAACAAGGAATAAAGCAACAAGAATGAGGACCGTGGAGCAGTGCATGCTAGATCAAATGGACCTAAATGACCAGATGATGCATTTAATTATATTGCAAAATTGATCAATAAGGCATGATGTTTTGTATTTTTATTTAAATATGGTGGTATTCAACAACCAAGGGGAAAGCTGAGTGTATCAGTGTTTGTTTCTACATTTTTTACAGCAACAATCTGAATAAAAAGAAAACAGGCCACATTCTTCTTGTGAATATCAAGATATTTGTAGCAATGGACTTTTTATGATATTGTTTTGAACAAGGTAGCACGACGGATGATTGGTTAGAGCTTCTACTTCACAGTTCTGACCGCGGGCGCCCCTGCGTGGAGTTTGTGTACTCTATCAGTGCCTATGTGGCTTTTCTCTATTTTCCTCTCACGTCAGAAAAATATGCAGGGTAGGATAATTGAAGACTCTTAACTTGCCTGTCGATGTGAATATGCGTGTGAATGGTTGATTGTTTATATGTGCCCTGCGATTGGCTGGCAGTTCAGGGTCTACCCCATGTTCTGCACGACCTTAGCTGTTATAGGCTCCAGCGCTCCTGCAACCCTTGTGAGGCTAAGCGACTCAGATAGATGTTTTGATCAAGTACAGATGTTCAATGTAAAGTAGACATATTCAGTTTCTTACCATTTGTCAACAGTAAGTTGTTTTGGCATTGGTGTCTGTAATATAAAGGTCACCAGTTTATCAGAGTTAAATGTCACACTTGCATAGTTGTGGATAAATAAGTATATAATGGTGAGGTAGTGTAACACATTAGAATTCAGAGAAAGCAATTTTGCAACCTAACTAGTTGCTTTCGAAGGACAGTAATGTATTGCATTTTGGAAGTAACTTAACAAACACAGTGGTTAAGATTTTCTCAGTTGGTTAGCATCCACACCATAACATGGCTCAATATTTCTTTTGTATAAAGTATGAAAAATAAACTCCTAGCTCATCTCCTGTTGCAATGAGTCAGCTTTCCACACTCGACTTGCTGGGTGAATATTTACATGTCAGGAAATAATTAACAAGTATTTACTTAATTTATCATTTACTTAATTATTTTGTTTTAATGGTGGTATGATGAACGACTGGTTAGAGCGTCAGGCTCATAGTTCTGAGGACCGGGGTTCTAATCCCTGACCCGCCTGTGCGAAGTTTGCTTTTCTCCGGGCACTCCAGTTTTCTCCCACGTCCCAAACACATGCATTTATGGACAATCGAAATAGCCCTTAAGTGTGATTGTGAGTGTGCCAGTTGTCTGTCGCCACGTGCCTTGTGGACGGCTGGGAACCAGTTCAGGGTGTACTGCGCCTCCTGCCCAAGGATAGCTGGGATAGGCTCCAGTACTCCTGCAATCCTTGTGAAGATGAGCGGCTCAGAAAACGGCTGGATGAATAGATTTTGTTTTAATCCACTTCAGTTCATCAGTATTCCAATCACTTATTAATTGCAAGCTATACTATAAGTGACGCATATGAACACACCGAGACATCGTCATTTGTATCAAAAAGCCTACAATTCTGTATTTAACTAAGTATAAGAATAAATACATGTCCACTGAAACTCGATGCTACATGATTTTAAAAAAATGAATACATTCTTCCAAATGCTCTCACAGAGTCACAATTGCAAGATGTTTGAATGTCAGCCATCCATCCTGATCGCTCAAATGTTGGACTTTCTTCAGTGGAATAAATATCACTGAACAGCACAATCATTTTAAAATCACACTGCTTTATATCAAAAACAAAATGCTTGGAGAATACAAATTGGTAACCTACTGAGCTATGCTATATATAGAATATATAAATGTCAATAACTGGAAGAACAAACTTCTTTAAAAGGGACAAGCAAAAGTTTGGTTGGTTTCAATCCTGTTACCTGTGTCCTAATAATATATCCTAAATACTGCAGTGGGAAAAAGTTGTCTGTAAACTTGCCACACTTAAATAGTCTAGGATGAGGCTGCTCATAAGGCACCACAATACAAACATATTTCAAATCTCAGGGAAAAGAAAGTGGAGGAAATGTATTTTCATTCAAACATCCTTCACAATATGATGTCTCCTTGTCCTCACTTCCTTCTTGATGGCTCGCGATATGGACAAGATTTTATATCCTACTATTGAGAATGTTGTTTTCGTCTCTACTCTTGTAGCAGTGTCGTTATAAGTATTTGCGGGGCATGGACTAGTGCTGCTGCAGGTACATTAACCTTTATCAATCTTTCATACCTATAATTACTTATTTTCTTCTCAATTTTTCATGTACAATGCTGAGACCTCATTTATTAACCTGAGCTCAAAAGTAAGCAATAGTCTCCTCTTTAGTATATCATTGCCGCTCCTGGAGAGTGACGCAAAATTTTAACGTAGTAAAAACACGACTGTCGCATTACCATCTAAGATGCTTTATCCGTGTAGCAATACCTCACATATGAGAATCGGGAAGTAAATAATTATGTTACCATAGAAGAATTAATATGTAACTTTGTTCATTTGCATAGTGATGATACACAGTACTGTGAATGTTACTGTCCATAAGATTGTAACCTCTAACTTTTAACTGTCTTCCCAAGGTATGCCATATTGCGAGATCCAGCAGGCTGGCTGACTGTGAACCAACTGCGAGGAACTGTCAACACTTTGGCCTCTCTGGATCGTGAATCTCCTTATGTTCATGACAATAAATACACTGCTGTGTTCATTGCCACCGACAACGGTAAGACAAAAGTGAAGTGACAGATGGGTGTGTAATAACGTCATCTATTGTACTGTATGTTTCTAACATTCTGTGCAGTTGCAAAGAATATGCATGACCTTATACGGTATAATGTACCTAAAAATGGGTCAATAGTATTGGGTGTTCTCACTTATCAATTAAAATCTCTGTTTTAGCCAGTATCGGTCCAATGTGGGGGCGATGCGTGAGCCACACCCCCACTAGTTTGTGTTGCTTGTGCTGTGTTGTGCTGCCCCCAAATGACTTGTGTCGACTTTTTGTGCCAATTTTAATATGTAATTTGACCAAAACAAAAAGGAAAATAATATAAGTGTTGATTATTTACATGTAGTTTTATAAGGCTTTTATAAGTATAAGCATGTGTGTATCACTCTCAATGCTGTCGTATTTTATAACGTCACTTATGGAATGACTGATGTCAAATCATAGGTTGTATAAGGATTAGTATCGGGACAATTGGATGACGTTAAGTGACTTTACCTCTGTGGCATCAATAGTTGGCAGTGCCCGTGGAGCTGCTGTGTCTAAACTCTTTCCAAGGCATAGGTCAAGGGAGTCTTGAAAGTCCATCCCCGCCTTAATCTTGTTGATTCTTTCTCTGTGTGGGTCCTGAACTCTCATCTGTTCTCCTGTTCTTATTGAGATCCTGACAGATCCATTAGTGAAAGTGCGTGATTCTAATCAAAGGCAGCCGAATAGCGCTTGTTGTGTTGGTGAGTCTAGCTGGTGTGAAAAATGAACACTGAAAGATGAGTTATATGAGGCTAGATGGAGAGGTAGAAGGGATCTTTTGAGGAAGAGATGTGGGTAGACAAAGACTGGGACCTCCCGCCATCCACTTTGTGAATAATTTTGTATTTGTCATAGAAAAATGCTGCTACCTTGTTTAAGTATAACGTACAAATACGCTATTTTCCATTGAGTTACAGCTCCATACAAATATAGTAATGCCTCCGACAACAGATCTTTACGCTCTAAAACTGAATCTTAAATCAAAATATCTACACTTTTGATACGTCAGTCATTTGTGGTAGTGCTGTGCAATATTACAACATTGTAATGTGACATCAAAAGCTCTTTACTATGACATAGAACACACCTTATATAACTCTGGAACATATAAATGTGGACTCCTGCATTGGGTCTGTTGCTACACCAATGTAACATTTGAGACAGTAACAACAGTATCCTTTCTATTACAGTATGTCCTTCTTGTGCTTCACCGTGCGTTGATCGGTCATGGCTGGAGAGTCCCCGAAAGAGGGGATTATTATGCTAAATTGTCCACATCTTCAATAAACAGTCTGTCCAGTGTCTTGTGTCCCAAAAGTCTACAAGTTCATGAGGTTTTGTGTAACAAGAGTGAGTTTAAAAGCCCTACACCTTGGAAGCTGTATTATAGTTATATGAATAATGAATGAAGGTTAATGCATTGCATAGCTTTCCTGCTGCTTTGCAGGAGCATTTTTCATCACCTAGAGATACTTTTTTATGCTAGTGCCACAGGAGCATAGATGTAAACAACATGGCAAACAAAGAGCAGAGTTCAAAGAGTTGGAGCTGAAAAGGGAACCAAAACTCTATTTCTTGGTTTTAAAAAGTCTGATACTGACCAGAAAACGTTATCTGCCGAAAAGGCCACTATCCAATTCTGACCAAGCACTGCAACACTTCCATTCTAAATGTTTGTACCACCTAAAGAAATGACATGAAGAACTGTACAGGGACAGCTTGAAGCTGCAACAAAACAGTAACATCCATCCATCCATCTAGCCATCTTCTGCCGCTTTTCCCCAGGGGCAGCAGTTTTAGCTGGGATGAAGTTATATATGTTATATAGTTATATATGTAAGATAAATTATATATATATGTTATGAACGAAATCAGTGACAATGGCCAGCCTTGGTGGAGTCCAACTCTCACCAGAAACGAGTCGGACTTACTGCCGACAATGTGGACCAGACTCTCACACCAGTCGTACTGGGATCAAACAACCCTTATCAGGGGGTTGAGTACCCCATACTCCCAAAGCACCCTTCACAGGACATCCCGAGGGACACGGTCGAACAGTTTCTGCACGTCCAGAAAACACATGTAGACAGGTTGGGCGAATTCCCATGCACCCTCGAGGAATCTGTCGAGGGTGTCGAGCTGGTACACTTTTCCACAGCCAGGATGTAAAACCTCATTGCTCCTCATGACTCTGAGATTTGGTTTCCTGACGGACCCTTCTCTCCAGCACCCCTGAATAAACAAACCAGAGACAATGAGGAGTGTGATCCCACTTTAGTTGGAACACACCCTGCGGTCCCCCTTCTTAATGCGCTAACATTACACCAAAATCACACAGTTACAATTTGTACAACTCGCAACAAAACACATCAGTATCGCTACTGTATACAATATAAAAAACAATTGTATGAAGTTAAAAATATGTTGAGGAAAAATAAATGAGTAGGCAACAGTTTTCGTCAATGTTGATAAGCAAACATTCATTTGTGTTACGGGGATTGTTGTTGCAAGAGCTTTACAAAATCCAACTTTCATTTACATCCCCTGAAATTATAAAAGGCTGGTGCTACTGCAAGCTGGCGGCAGGAGCTGAACATGCTGATCACTGAGCAGACACAGACGAACCCTCGGAGTGAGGCAAGACAGCAAGACAAATTTCAATTGGATTGTGCCTCAGTGTATTGTAATTGTGTAAACTGACATTAAAGTATATTGTCTGTCTTATGAAGGTTACAAGAGGGCATTTTTTGGTGAGGATTTACAACTGCTTGTCAGCTAGGGTTAGCCTTTTGGGCGAGCCGCCCATGAGTGGTAATTAGTCAACCACAAGGTATAACAGTTTTTGCATAGTGGCAAAGTGTACAGATTGATTACTCAACTAATTGGTTCAACCCCTATGGCACAGAATTTAGCAGTGCATACTGTAGTCACAAGTAAGTGATATGAGAGTCAAAGCCAGAGACGTGTGCAATGTTTTTCTCTTGGCAAGTCTGATAACCAATAATGATTGACGTCAGTTAAAACTGTTCTCTTAAATCGATGACCACATGCAGCATCTCAAAGCACCGTAGGCAGAAACAGGGCATGGAATTCACAATAAGGCTTCATTTAGTGCATAATTACCTTTTGCCAGAATGATTGCTTTAAATTGCCTGGAACAGGCTTGTTGCCTAGGAGTTGTGTGCCGTCATTAAAGCCAGCTCGCTGGAACTGGACCCATAACAAAAAAGAATTGAACCCAAGAGAAAACAGTCCTAAATTGCCTGATCTAATGTTACAAGAGTGATATAGGTGACAAGCTGGAGAAGTGGCGAGAAAACAATAGCAAGGGAAATGCCACAATGAATGCATGCTGGTGATGGAGATGATGACAGACCTCACATGATACATTGAATCATCACCATGAATTTTCTCAATGCACTTTGTTTGAAGACAGAAGGTGATCGTATGAGAATGTTTTTCTAGTTTCACTTTAGACTCAAGGCTTTATATTTAGTGCAAGGTGTGGTGGAGCAACAATGATACACATCTTGATATTCGTGTTAGTGTACGGCACGCTGTGCATGTTTGCTTATTAGGCAGACCAGTTTGTGCCAAGGTGGGTAGTGCTGGTGCAGCAATCGTGTGTCTTTTGGCCTCCGGACGAACAGCGACATTTTGGTGACTGAAGGCTCTGGTTTGCTGCTTTCAAACGCAAGACTTGCTGTGCATTGTAAAAGTGAGGGTGTGCCCTTGGAAATGGACGGTGTGAGTTCTTGGTGCAATTTAAATTTTTCTCTGCCCCCTCACAGATTGGGCAGTAAGAACCACGAGGTCCTTGAGCTCTGATGAGGACAGCTCCTTTTGTTAAATACACCAGCTGCACACATCTGCAAGATAATGATCGCCAAGTAGAACCTGCCCCCCATTCGCCGCATTGGATTTGAACTAATCACAAAAATAGAGCCTTTAATCGTTCAATGATTTCTGGAGCAAGTCTGGGGAACTTGAAGCCAGATCCATCCTCTGTGAAACCTTTTCATCTGAGTAACAGCACTGGTCAGAATAACCAAAACCCAGGCCCTCAAAGAAAATTACACCCCACTGAAAATGGGTTTAAGATTGTTTTGGAGGCAATTTTTGGCACCCTAAAGCTAAATTCATAATTTTCTCTGCCACCCTGTCGTTGGCTGGATGGAATAAAGTGGCTGTGGGCAAATGGAGAAGCTATGAGGCTACTAAATATTCCTTACTGGTCCTTTGACAGCATGAGGCCAGGTCAGCTGGCAAATCCCCTGAGTGGAAACACACAATGAATGATGGAGAAAATGTACTTTCAGTGGGGGTGAAGAAGGTAGAAATACAACAATGAAAAGTGATATGAGGTGGAAACAGGAGAGGATGAGGGGGTTTAAGAAAGTTGCGAGGTAATGACAATGTTGATGTCAAGGTCAGAGGTCATCTCAGCTGGAGACTTTTCCACAATGAGTCTGAAGTCTGGAGGTTTCACTCTATTGCCAGAGCGTACAGCTGCATGCCCAGTGGGAGCAGCTAAGATGCTGTAGCTTTTGTTTCCCCTTGATGTGTGAAATTGTCTTTTTATCCATGTTGCATGTGAGCTTGTGAACACATGCTCTCATGCACCGCAACGTTTTTTACATCTGCGCAGTTCAATTAGTCGGATATTAACATTTAAAAAAAAAAAATCCAGTTGTGATTGTGAATGTGTTCATTACTGTGGTTTACGGTCTGTGCAACAATGCTGTGATATATACCCACACACCTAGACACAGAAACACACACGAATGTGCCAGTGCCGCCAGTGTGGAGTTTGCATGTTCTCCCCATGCCTGTGTGGGTTTTCTCCGGGCACTCTGGTTTCCTTCCACATCCAAAAACGTGCATTCATTGGAGACTCTAAATTGCCCTTACTAGTGATTGTGCGTGCCAATGGTTATTTTTTCTGTGTGCTCTTGAGATCGACTGGGAACCAGTTCAGGGTCTAGCCCGCTTCCTGCGTGAAGATCACTGGGATAGGTTCCATCACACTTGTGACCCTTGTGAGGATAAGCAGCTCAGATAATGAAAGGAATGATATTCAGCAAGCATTGGCACTGATGTGTTCATGTGAGTTTGGGGGTTATTAGACCTAGCGGAAAAAAAATATTCCAAAGTCTCTTACAGTTTTGCAATATTTCAAAAATATTACTACATTATCAAATATGTTGTTAAATTTAAAATGTTCTGTTCTTTCTTCTCCTGTGTCTGATTAGATTATAGAAATGGAGATATGTATCCGATGTGTTTTGGATTAATGGCTTGATGCTCATTTGTCAATCACCATATGTACACTACAGTACATATACTCTGTCGTGGAATGAGTTTCTGTTTTGGAATGACCGTAATGGATTAAAATTCGCTTGTCTACTTTGGACTGAGAAGACCTGCAAAGCCATGTTATTATAAGAGCTCTTGCAGGGAGCTCAATGGGCTGTCCGTATAAATTCTGCACAAACGTTGTTGGTTTTAACACTTCAGCACATTCTGTACACTTTTCTTCTTTCCTCTTGGAACAACAGTTGTTCCTACGTTCTCACCCCTCGTATTCCCTTGAGTCTTTTGTATTCAAGGTCTGTGTGTTTGTGTATAAGAAGATTACTGTACACTGACTATATTCATCTTGGTTTTCAATGACTTTGTTGTTGTTGTATGTGCACATTGTGCAGTAGATCTACTACTCTCATCCCTCTTCTGTGTGTAGTTGTAGTTCTTTGTTTCTCCTCCTGATTTTAATGTTAAAACACCTCCCGGTGTGTGTCATTTGTCACTAGAAGGCAGAAATACAGGATAGTACGCAAGACAGAAGATGGGGTTCCACACAAGTGCACAAACAGTTTCTGGTGCCAGGTTCGACTGATGCAGTTAAAAGTCCTTGCATGAAAGTCCCAAGCAGCGTTTGCTTTGAACATGTGGGTGCAGGTGGTCCTGTTATATTTCACAGTAGTATAGCTTTTAATGTTGAGTCAAGATTTTGACTATTCTTAACTATTCCTTAGAATTTCTAACTTCAAGCAGTTGTTTAAACCGATATACGAAATCTATTACAGATGAAGTAATCAAGCTATTTTTCTAGAGGAGACCTAAGAGTGATGCTTGAATTAAACTTAGCTCTGCTCTCAACAGCAATTGTTACACACACGTATGCAATCAATGTGCTGCAATCCCAAAGTTGTATCCAAAATTGTTTTCATAAACCGGACATGCAATTTTCTAAGCTCTATCAAGGCCTTCTGTTATTCTGTGGGTCACTTTGACACATTTTAAAGTTGAATAAAGTGTTTTCAATACTATGAGTGTAATTGAGATTCATTCATTTTCTATACTGCTTTGTCCTAATTAGGGTCATAGGTGTGAATTATCCTCATTGTGACATGATATGTGGGAGATAAACAACAGCATTGCAATAAATATTAATTGAAATGCCACCACCATTATTCACTGTAAGTAATACATACAGTATATTTTTTTATGTATCAATTTTGTCGCTACAACAGTTAGAAGTGCAATTTTTTCCGTCATTTTGAGACAGCTTGAATGGATTCCTCATCATTGTTTTTGTTACATAGTTGTCTGATTACATCTGCACTGCAGATATTGTTGTTCCTCTACATTTTTATTTCGGTTTTATTCCTTTGCCCCTTGATATAATGATGATTACAATTAAGTCAATATCATTATTTTTCACTCATATTACACAGAATGAGTTATTTGTACTACAGAAGGGCAGGAATTCTCTTTGGGTTTATGTGGATTCATTTTTGTCCATATGCTTTAAATGTCAATGTCTCAATGATAGCGAAACACAGGGAAAATATTCGTAACTTACACGAAAGTATTGAATATACACACACTCTAAACGAACAGTGTATTGAAGGCTCAGCAATCCATCACAGACCAATCACCTCACCATTTTGCTTTAAATCAAAACTTGACCAGAAAGAGAAAGGAGAAGCTGATTTCTAATAGGTTTCAGAACAAAACTTTTGTTCCTCATACACAAGTAAAAAAATCATATTTACCACGTGTGTGTGTGGATGTGTCTCTGCGTACGTGTGTCGGTGGGTGTGTGTGTGTGGGGGGGGTTTATCGGTCAATCTCGCATAATAGATTCATCATACCCTTGCTGAAAAGACAGCAAAATATTGGCAGTGGTGTGTATGAGTGGGCTGTAGGCAAAGCTTAATGTCTTTCTTCACATTCATCCCAGTGTTTGAAGTCTGTCACCGTGCTGCCTCATTGCCGTGTTAAGTGCTGTGAACGTGGCGCTCCTCGTAATGGGCTGAGTAATTTTCCTGTTTCAGTCGCTACCATGTCACCCCCACACAGAGTGGCAGCCTGGCAGACTAAATGCAGATAAATGGACTAATGTTATCCTTTTAGCCTGCTGTGATCAACCCGCCTGAAACTCCATCAGCGAAATAATAAAGCATAACGGCTCAATGTGTCAGTCCAGTACATTGACAGCTAGAAGTAAATAGAACATGAAATTATCTATAGGTACTTATCACTTTACAAGTTGGTGTTTGAACCTGACTTGCTAAAGTTGTTTTTTTTTTCTGTGTACTGCTTGTATAATAATATATCATTACGTGTATATAACAATGAACCTTATTTTATTCAATGACATATGATTAACATGGCAGATGGCAAGTAGAATGCGGAAAATTAACTATCCCAAAAACCCGAGCCAAACATACTGAAAAAATAGCATCATCATCAAAACATTATTTAGCATGTCAATGACAAAAAAAAAAAAAGACATTGTCTGGAAACAAAGGAGGACAGATTAAATCACATTTAAGGGAAATGTGAGACAGGTTACTTTGGAGGCAGTATTGTCCTTAGGGCCACTTTGACTTCATCAAATATATCTCGCTCATGCCAATGCCTTTATGTGGCGAGCAGGTTAAATACCTTTCTGAAATGTGTTCTTGACCTGTCAATCAGTTACAACCCTGTGTAGCAACAGGCAAGGGTGATGCCATCATCTGGGGGCAGATTCAAAGCATCTTGAACCAGAATATTTGCGGTCTAATGGGACATAGTCTGGAAAGCGTAGAATGTCTCTGCTCAATGCTGGTTTACCTCCCTCATCTTCTTGCACTGCCTCATTAACGCCAAACTCAAAGTTTCTTTTAGAACCGCCTCCTCAACTTCTTTGTGTGTCCTTCATTCCTCAACTAATTACAAAACATCCGAGAGAACATTTTGTGCACCAACAGTCTCGTGTTGTGTTTGTGAATAAAGAGCATCTTTGTAGAGGGAGGAACAATATCCTCTCAAAGCCAGCTGCAATGTTGCAGTCAAGGAATGATAGTTGTGATTTATTCACAAATGTTTTCACTTGTTAACTATAATGTCCTCACGCATTTTAAATGAACTGTCAATGGTTGTTGTGAACAAAGAGTGTGCTTTTGTTGTGATCACATGCCTAGATCAACATTGCGATATCCAACAAGCTTTTTTCCGTCATAAGGAAGTAATGATTGTTTTAAGTGTTTATGTTGTGTTCGTTGAGTGTGTGTTTTAATTAACTGCGATCTAACATTTATGTTGCAGATTGGTCAAACAAAACTATACCAAATCCACGTGTGCAAAACTGCAAATATTCAATACTCTGACATTACAGTCAGTTCTGTCCACTGCTAAGATAAAGTAAGCATTACATTGCTTCTCACCACAATATGCAAACGTGCGCTTAGTGATAATTACAGGATAAATCTTCCCTTTTCTCAATTACTTAAAAGACTCATCAGGATAAGCAACAGCGTCTCGTTATTCTTCTTCTCTAATGAAGAAGAACCAGTGGAAACACGTGAAAGTGAAGTCTGCTATCTGGTGGTGAACAGTATCATTCCAATTTAAAACTGACCATGTTTCGTAGAGGAAACCTTTTTATAACGGTTAGAAATTAATTAATGGGTCATGACCATGGCCCACCAGATGCCCATCCCTGGTCTAAATTATTTCATGACCTTTAAGAGGTTTTCATAAAAAGATCAAAACATAGCACATCACTCTTATCGTTCATGAAGGTTGTGTTCCGGTGGGAATTAGACGGTTTGAAAAGAGACCCCAGCCATTCCTTGAGAGATATAGAACGAGCCTGATCACAAATAGGGAATTTCTGTAAATAAATGAAAGCCCCATAAAATGATTGTGACCATAATCTATTGTGGTATCAACAAGTATGGAGACCTGCAGGGGTCCAATAACTTTTCTGAAAAAAACTATAGCATGATATTATATCATAAAAATTCACTGTGTCTGAACTGTACAGAGCAATATTGATGTTGGCTACACAGGCCTCAGTGAAGAGAATCTGGCCGATGAGCTTTTTCCAGACCACCTTAAATTGAATGTTGATGTAATTTAATGTACATTGTTATAATTCCCAGCAAGAGAGCTGAGTGCATTGCTTATCCAAATGCTTGAAAACTTTCTGGGGAAGAGCTCACATTGAGCTTTCTGTGAGCCCAGGAGGGGCCTCTGTTTTAATGGTGACACAAAGGCTGATTCCGGAAGGGAAGTCAGTGATAAAGTAGGAAATAAGCTCGAAATGTTAGAGGCCGCCACTGGGTGGAATACTAACAGCAAAGGTCCATAAACTATTAAGAAAAACAAGTCACTACTTGGTACTATTACTCAGCATGATAAACTGCTTTGACACTTCTAATGAAGCAAAATCTCATTAATTCTTCAGATTTTTCTTCCAAACAGAAATAGTTCTTGAGTGCTCAAAATAAGTCAAGTTACCATCACAGTAAAGAAAAACACTTATAGTATCATATTAGTGCAGAAAGCGCTTAGCATATAAGGCCACTTTATAATTCATAATTCCCCCTCCCTGCTATCACGTTTTATAATAACCAGGAACTGATAACCCAAATTCTATTCTGAAAGCAATTTGCCAGACTGGCGGCCATGCACCTGTCCCTAGCACTGCGTCTCTCCCTGAAGCCATTTCTCTTAATGACTTGCATCTTCTGAAATTGGCTCCGGCTGGATTCATTTACAGTTCTGATCAGCCAATGAGATTAGCCTGGTGTCATGTGATAGTGTTTGCCATAGCCCAGAAGGCACAGAAGAGTAATACTCCGTAATTAAGTAGGTTATCCAGAGTTTCAACAAGGTCTGGAATTCATAGCGCAAAATACCAAACTAAGGGTCTAAAGCTGTTTTCATACTGCATTCCCAGTAAATTTTCATTTTAGTTGATTTCTTCAAGGGCGAAAAAAGAGACCTAGCATTTTTCCGCCTGTCCCCATTAGAATGATTAGCTGTACCATGAAGAATTTAGCATAACAGCAATTTTTTTTTTTTTAAACAAACAAAGGGGTGTGCGTCTCGGGTGTGAAACACTTTGGTCACTGGTGGTGGTCTTGCTCTTTTGTTATGCCTCTGATACCACACTGTACCAAATGATTATGCATGTACCAATTAGGTTAAATATAGTTTAACATGGAACTAAGCAGGCCCGAGAAAGGCCAGGCCAGTTCAAAAGCTGCATGTGTCTTCAAAAAAAATCAATCCCTTGCTTTTTATTTCCTCATTTTTGGGGATCTTGAAAAAAATGTCACAGAGCCCTTTTGTCAATTGACGTATTCGACAAAGACGTATTTTCAGGAGGTAGCCATCGTTAGTTTGCTAACTGTAAGCTGGAATTTTCCTTGTTAAGGATGCTAAACACAGCTAATTCACAACTGAGAACCCAAACAAAATGAGATCACTGTATGTATATAGCGGGGGAGAGAACATGTACTACACAGCTTGTGCCCTGCGGTATAACCCCCCCCTCAAGAAAATCCGGAAAATTCAAACAGTGTGTAAGACACTTAAGCTATAGCTCAACATTTCAGCACTATATTGTGATACATTTGTGTATGTTTTATGTTTTCAGCGCTTCTCTTGAAAGACTTATTATACTTCCAAATGAAACAGGTATCTCCTTAGAGCCCCTTCAGTAGCGTTTTAGCTATTCCATGGAAATGTGGACAGTTGTTCCTCCCGTCTGTTTAGATAATTTTTATCACTCTCAGACAGGTTTGATCAATAGAATCCTAGGTGAGCCTATTTAAGGGAAAAGCACCAAAGGTTGTTCCACATTATTAAGCAAGTCACAGTTTTCATGGAGAATAGGGAATAAAAGAAAGATTGTTCTGCTCGTTAAAAGTGTGAAACAGTCCAATGTTGTGTGAGAAGAATGATAATGTTTGACATTTTGTTGAAGCAAAGCAAATTTATTTGTATAGTGCATTTCATACACAAGGTAACTGAATGTCCTTTACATGATTGAAAGCATTTGAATACAAAGAAATAAAACATTTAAAACGGGAAAATAATGAAAAATGAAAATGAAAGTACAATTAAAACAACATACAGTGCGACCCTCAATATCACTGAAATGTGGAAATACTATAAAAAGCTTCAGGGAAAAAAAGGAATTTTCAACCTGCATTTAAAAACACGATTTGACCTGAGACTGTCGATCTCAGAACCCGGTTGGGTTTGTATTCCGAAAGACTTTTTTTCACGTATTAAAGACCTAAACCATTTAGTGAATTATAGACCAGTAGCAGAATTTTGCAATCTTTTGTAAAGATGACTGAAAGCCAGTATAAGGACTTTAGAATTGGAGTCATATGCTCTGACCTCTTTGTTCTAGTCAGAACCCGAGCTGCTGCAACTGCTTTATGCTCTTTGGGGAGAGTCCAGTCAAAAGACCATTACAATAGTCAAATCTACCGTAATTCCCAGCCTACAGAGCGCACCTGGTTATAAGCCTCACCCAGTACATTTTTAAAGGCAATACCATTTGGTACATACATACGCCGCTGCTGTGTAAAATCCGCAAGTGCCCACATTGAAACCCACATTGAAACATGAAATATTTACCAAGAAAGAGGTACACAGAGAGTTTAACATTAGTGCCGCCGCGCTAGTGCTAACGCTAGTGCCACAGGGCCGGTTAAAAAAAAAATCCCGGTAAAAATCACTAAGACATGGCAGTAACAGGCCAGCGCAGCGGTAAGAGGGCGGGACCGGTAAAAGTCACTTCCTCGGCACATATATTCCACCAGTTTCGCTCTTACTGTTTACGCTCGAGTCCCCCTTCCGGCCGTTAGAAAAAAATGCACAAATTAGCCGCATCACCGCATATACCGCAGGGTTGAAAGTGTCATGAAAAAAAGTCATAAGTTATAGGCTGTAAATTACGGTACTCGAGATAAAAGCATGGATGAGGTTTTCCTCGTCTGCATGACAGATGCAATACAATATCATGTGAATCATGTCCACCATGATATGTTTTTCTGATGGTAAAAGTCAGTTTTAGTGATTGATTTGATATGACTGTTGAAGTCAGGTTAGAATCAATAAGAACGCCAAGGTTTCGGACTTGGTTTTTGGTTTTTAAAGATCGGGATAAAAATAAAAAAAAAAAAAGAGAATAAACAAAACAAAAAAAATAATTAATTGTGATAAAAGAATAAGATGGAAATTTTTATCAGGAAAATGAAATCGATGAACACTTGCTGTGATGCATAAAGTATTTTGATCCCCCTCCAACCAATTTCTCAAGGGGGCTCACTATCTGAAGACTCATTTTCAAGGAAATGTATTCCCAGATGAATGCCATGTTACTCAGGATTGTACAGGCGGACCGAGCTGTCGATGATCCCAATTCATTTTATGATAACATCATCCTCTGACCACAGCAGTCTACTATCAAACAAATATTGAAGAGGGCACGTATTGCATCCTCAAAAGAGAGAAACTATCAACAGTATGCTCTGACGTCACACTTTCAGTGGATGAAAGATGTGCTAAGGTGCTGTTGAAAAGGAGGAAAATGTTACTGTCGTCAGGCAGTTATGGTTAACAAAAAAAAAACCTGACAGGTTATCACACAAACAATTCTAATAGATGATTGCAGGGCTGCAAGTAATGATTATTTTAATAATCAATCTGTTGATTATTTTTTGATAAATTGATTAATTAGATTTATTTTTTTCTATTTCCATCTCTTTGATAATGTAAAAACGGATGAAAATAAATTGATGAGTATTCGGTTTCTGTTTTGGCCTGTGAGGTGAAAATATAGAGAAATTGTTCCTATTTTTTTTCCCCGAAGTTAAAGAAATTGCTTGCATTGGTTTGCTCTGATGAAACACAAAGACTCGTCAGTCCATTTTATTATCATAATAAATATAATTATTAATATTTACTAATTTATTATTATAATTAATTTAAAGATTTACAGTGAAGAAAATAAGTATTTGAACACCCTGCTATATTGCAAGTTCTACCACTTAGAAATCCTGGAGGGATCTGAAATTTTCAATGGAGGTGCATGTCCACTGTGAGAAAGATAATATAAAAAGAAAAATCCAGAAATGACTATTTATGTTCTTTTAACGATGTATTTGTTTGATACAGCTACAAATAAGTATTTATATTAAGTATTAGTATTGTCTATCAGCTAGAATTCTGACCCTCAAAGACCTGTTAGTCCGCCTTGAAAAGTCCACCTCCACTCCATGTATTATCCTGAATCAGATGCACCTGTGTGAGGTCGTGAGCTGCATAAAGACACCTGTCCACCCCTTACAATCGCTAAGACTCAAACTTGTAACATGGCCAAGACCAAAGAGCTGTCCAATGACACCAGAGACAAAATTGGACAACTCCACATGGCTGGAAAGGGCTACCGAGTAATTGCCAAATGAAAAAAGTGAAAAAAGGTCTACTGTTGGAGCAATCATTAGAAAATGGAAGAAGCTAAAGATGACGATCAATCTCAATCGGAGTGGAGCCCCATGCAAGATATCACCTCGTGAGGTCTCAATGATCCTTAGAAAGGTGAGGAATCAGCCCAGGACTACACGACAGGACTTGGTCAATGACCTGAAAAGAGCTGGGACCACCGTTTCCATGGTGACTGTTGGTAATACACTAAGACGTCATGGTTTGAAATCATGCGTCGCACGGAAGGTTCCCCTGCTTAAACCAGCACATGCCAAGGCCCGTCTTAAGTTTGCCAATGACCATTTGGATGATACAGAGGAGTCATGGGACAAAGTTTTGTGGTCAAAATGGAACTTTTTGGTCATAATTCCACTAACCGTGTTTGGAGGAAGACCAATGATGAGTTCCATCCCAAGAACACCATCCCTACTGTGAAGCATGGGGGCTGTAGGATCATGCTTTGGGCGTGTTTTTCTACACAACTGCCCTGTATTAAGGAGAGGAAGACTGCAACCATGTATAGTGAGATTTTGGGGAACAACCTCTTTCCCTCAGTCAGAGTATTGAAGATTGAAGGTCGTGGTTGGGTCTTTCAACATGACAATGACCCAAAGCACACAGCTAGGAAAACCAAGGAGTGGCTCTGTAAGAAGCATATCAAGGTTCTGGCGTGGCCGAGCCAGTCTCCAGACCTAAACCAATAGAAAATCTTTGGAAGGAGCTGAACTCCGTGTTTCTCAGCGACAGTCCAGAAACCTCTCTGATCTAGAGAAGATCTGTGTGGAGGAGTGAGCCAAAATCCCTCCTGCAGTGTGTGCAAACCTAGTGAACAAGTACAGGAAATGTTTGACCTCTGTAATTGCAAATAAAGGCTACTCTACCAAATATTAATATTGGTTTTCTCAGGTGTTCAAATACTTATTCTCAGCTGTATCACACAAATAAATCGTTAAAAAAATCATACATTGTGATTTCTGGATTTTTCTTATTAGATTATCTCTCTCGCAGTGGACATGCACCTACGATAAAAATTTCAGACTCCTCCATGATTTCTAAGTGGGAGAACTTACAACATATTAGCGTGTTAAAATACTTATTTTCTTCACTGTATATTTACTTGAGAGGCCTAAGTTCCAAGGATTTGGACAATATTAAATAACACAGGGTCTCTAAATGATTAGTTGATTTTTCACTGTTATTGACTGTTTTTTTCAACTCATTTCACAAAATTTTGCAATCCTGAATCTGAAAAATCTCTTGTCCATATCAGGTTTTGCCAAGTTATTTACAGTTTAATAATCAAATATTACATATTTTGCTTGCTGTAAATTGAATAGCATCGAGTTGAAAGTACCTGTGAATTGGTTGTTTCGTTATCAATGATCAGAATTCAAGGCATGATATTTTGTTTATATGAACCTCTAAAGAAAAAATATATGAACACCTACATAATAAACTTTCTAGAGATCAGTTCTCTGGCCAATGTGCTCACAATGTGAGACATTCCGACCGAGCTCGGGTAGTAATGTTGTCCCTGGACTGTTTGACGTTCTCAATATTTACTTTCAAGAACAATGACCCAAGGGCCTCACTTATCAATGCTGCACACAGACAAAATGGGACATGAAAGACTTGACAGGAAAAAAGCATCCAGGCCTCACTTATCAATGCCGAGTACGTAGAAAATGGGGCCTGAAAGATTAGTATGCATGTTCCCGCACAAAGTTATTCTATCAACAAAAATATGGGGAAAAGTGTGCAAATATGCAGAAACTCTAAACCCGGGGCCACCAAAGCAGTGGCCCGGGGGCGCATGGTGGCCAGCAAGGACCACTTAAGGCGCCCATGAGGGATGTTGCAAAAATAGCACAGGTCACAAATTATGATTATTTGTGCTTTAAATTTTGAATCTGACTTGCTTACATTAATGATATTTTTTTAAAATAATGTTGTACAGCATTAAATGTTTATGTATTTGTAAAGTACAAAGAGTTTTGTTATTTTGGAAGTTTGCCACAAACAGGCCATGTAGCCCTTCATACGATCGGTGCTCACAAAATAACCCTCAGCCTCAAAAAGGTTGTGACCCCTGCTCTAAAGCATCCGTATTGTTATGCAAGTTTTCCAGGGAAGGAAATGTTGCTTGTGACGCAAGAGGTGGGAAATAGACGGAAGTTAGGCCTCTCATAAGGCCAGTTTTAATATCAAACATGAACATTGATTAAATTTATGACTTTGTTCGATAGATTTTAACCACTTCTATTATTTAATTTCTTTACCTGGTGTATTTTATATGCAACAAAAGACTGAAGAGTGCTTTCCTGGTTTTGCCTCTCAGGCAAGTCACCGTCTCAATTTGCACACACCACCACAAATAAAAAACTCTTTAATCTTATCATTGGTTGTACATGATTCAAATGTGGTAAACTGAAGTAATTTCAACTCCTCTCCTCCAAAGTAGTAAAATTCTATTAAGTAAATTCTTGGGGCTTTTTCCGAGTAGTAGCAGTTACACTGCCAATCTGCAGATATTGGTTTTTTTTTATACCTTATCAACGCATATTCACTGCAGGTGTGCCCATTTGATGGGATTTTTGTCACATCTATTTTCAGCTTCTGTGTAGGAGCACCCTTTTAATAAGAATCGGCCGCACTTTTTGCTAAGCGAGGTCCTGCGTTTTTGGCCTTATGGCGGTCATCTTGCTTTATGGGTACGCAACATGAACATTAACCAGTGACCTTACACGTCGACTCGACTCCTTTAGTCCAAAACCTTGGATATCAATTGGAGGACTTTGCATCAAATAGTCAGAATTGTGAAGACATTCTGTCAGTGTCAGCCTGGGCGGTCCTTGGGGAGGATCTCTTGGCATAACGCAAACACTTCTTCCAGATAAGAGAGGATTACGGAATTGGCACCTGTGGAACAGGCTACAGCAGGTTAAACTGTAATCATTTCTTCCCCTTCAGCCATGTCTGGAATTGGAAGTGCAGAAATGGGTACATTTCAAACATTCAGCGGTTGAAATGGCGTTTCCTTTCTACTTCTACAAAGCGAGCGGCAAAAGGATACAAAGTAGAAGCAACAGCAATAGCCCAAATCCTAAATGTGAGACCGTTGCAGGACTTTAGAAATGTATTAAAAAGGAAAGGAATTGTCATACACTTGGAAAAGAATCTCAATGTGTACCCTATAGATGTGGATTATCCCGGAAAAATCCAGGAGTCAGTAAATGAGCTTGCAGCTCTCATCTGTGGACACACGAGGAGAAGCACAGAATGACGAAACTGCCACCCATGGGCCAAGTGTCATTAGTTGGATATGAAATAACACAAAAAAAGATGCAGAAGGTCATGGAGTGTGCACTGAAAAATACATTTATTCTTTATGTCTTGTACCCAAGGTGAGGTGCAGACATTTGGTGGCTGAAGAGGTACCAATTTACTTCCATATTACTGATGAGTAGCCTAAAATGCAAGGGACGCACTTTCACTTAGACAGCAACAACTAAGTCATTTTTCCGCAATGCAGTATCTGCTACTCAAGAATTTTCACTTTCAAATCCCGCTACGACGAGGTAGATTTCTGATACTTGGGCAGTCGGATTGCAATCAGGCTGGACTGACACAGTTCGGAGGATGTATACCACTCCTGCTCAGTCACTGGTTGAGCAGACTTCTCATTGCTGCAGCCATACTGAGTTTTATTAAGACTAACATTAACATTTGAGGATGTGTTGCAAAAAATATCTTGTATTAATTATAATCGACAATCTCCAACAGTATTCCTGTTCCCAATATACTTCTCTTAAACAAAATTATTCCTGAACAAACTCATAGTATGGACAGAAAACAATTGTATGATATTAACTTTAACTAAACTACCAATAACTTTCGTCGAGGTGGCATGGGTTCAATTCCCACTCAGTGGTGGTGTGAATGTGACTATCAAAGGAGAACCTTTGACAATACAGTACAGGCTCTTTGACTGACTGGCGACCAGTCCAGGGTGTCGTCTGGCTTTTGCATGAAAGTCAGCTGGGAAGGATAGGCTCCAACAGCCTCCCCCTCTGAATGACATAAACGGTAATGCAGAATGAATGGAATGATAACTGATAACCAAAAATCTTTTGATAAGAGCCCTCAACCTAAATGAGGACATGCGGCGTAAAAATCGGAATGTACGGATTGCGATTTCCAGCCAACCAGTCTGGGGTGTGCCCCGCTTATCACCCGTGGTCGGCTGGGATGGGCTCCATCTTAATCACAACCCTGGTGGGAATAAGTGGAAGAGTATATTATTCGATTGGATGGATATTGATTGAAATGCTGAAACAGTCATCGTCAATGTCATCTGATATTTAATCAGACCCCAGCATTGTTATCCATAATGTGGTCCGAGTAAGTGTGCATTTAATGCTCTACTTATAGTCACAGCGATGTATTACATTTAATATAATTCAACGTATACAAGGATGTTGACTTTTTTTTGTGCAGTACTTGGACAATGTGGTTAGGTGCATTTACCTTTTACAGTAAATTGCTCCACTCAGAACATACTGTTGAGAAAAAGTGTGGAAAAGCCCAGATCCATGTCTTGTTCCTGCATCTCTAAGATACAGATTATATATGCGTAAACTTCTGTTCTTTGTAAGTGTTGCATCTTCATTCCAACATAGTTTAGAAATGTATCATTAGGTGACGTAAAGCAGGAGAATAATCAGAAGGCTGTCGAGAATAAATGTATTTCCAAATGGTGTTACTTTTACTAGCTCCCCACATGCAGGAAGCCACAACATCAAAGACGATTGCATCGCTTAAAATATTTAAATCATTTAGACACAACGGGGTTAATTGTTTCCCTAATACTATAAGGACTGCTTCTCGGGGTGCTGAGATAATTACTGCATGTTATAAATCAAACCGTGAGCTAGAGTAATAGAAATGAGCTCTGTGCTGCCATTATTACGAGGGAAAACTAAGAGTTAAAGGAACATGCTCATTTATTATTTAAACAAGTTCACTGATGTTTCATGTTATTGCTTTGTCCTGTTTAAACATTGACCTTCAGCGACGAAAAAGCAGGCAGACAGAGAGATGGATAATGTTGCAGTCATTCTTAGTGTCTCTTGGGCTCAGATTTTTTTTCTTGAAAAAATTTAAACGCATCCAGTCTGATTCATATTGGAAAACAAGGTTACTTATCACTAAGCGAGGCATCATTTTTGCATCAGTGCAATACTTTCACTCTATCTGAGTGTACTTGTTGCCTCCTTTACTTTTGATGCTATTCTCTCGATTTGTCCACTTTCCAGATGAATTAATCTTGAGAGAAGCAAGTGTCAATGAATTACATTGTCTCTGGGAATGTGCGTCTAATCCAAACAATTCTGACACAGTCGTGAATCACAGAAGGCCAACAGACATGTTCCACTGATGCATGATTAGTTGAGTGGAGCCATATTCATTTGGGAAAACAAGCTTCGTTTGTACACTCGCGTGACAAGCACATGGATGACTGCTCCTGACACAGCATTGCAAAAATTAACCTCTTTTCACACATGGAATTTTATCTTAATCTCACTTCACTTGTCTCTTTGAAAATAAACTCTGTAATCACAAATGTTGAACTGGGGAACAGTTATCATTTGTTAGTGTGCACTGAAAACTGGTTACTCCAAAACACATTTCAGTGTCAGAATAATTCAAGATGGATGGATGGATGGATGGATGGATAGATGGATGGATGGTATGTCCCCCTCTGCTGTTGCCCGTCATTTTCTACTAACTTTCAGGCAACAAAAACCCCTTGGTTATGGAACTATTGTTGTCTGGTTGTCGTGGTTACTTGAAAACACAAAGTCTTTCTCCCACTGATATGTAAACAGTTAAACCCTACAATGTCACAGGCCAGGCGGCACAGTGGATCAGCTGGAAAGCGTTGGCCTCACAGTTGTGAGATCCCGGGTTCAATCCTGGCCCCGCCTGTGTGGAGCTTGCATCTTCTCCCCGTGCCTGCGTGAGTTTTCTCTGGGCACAACGTTTTCCTCCCAAATCCCAAAAACATGCAACATTAATTGGACACTCTAAATTTCCCCTAGGTGTGATTGTGAGTCCAGCTGTTTGTCTCTATGTGCCCTGTGATTTTTCTTTCAGGTTGGATAATAAATAACACATTGAGTCACACCAGAAATGAACCGATGTCTTCCCCTCAAAAGACACACGCACACACTCACACACACCAAACTAAATGCAAAATGTCAAGGGGAATTGAATAAGATTTAAAGAATGTAGTAAAAATCCACATGGATGAAGATTTTGGCCATTGAGCCCATCTGCTGCCCTTTCTTTTAATTTCCTTTATTCTAAATGTCATTCGACTTCATTTTTGCAATCTTTTTTATAAAATGTATTTTCACCCAATTAGGAAAACAACCCAGAAAGACATTCGTGTGTGTACTTTTCTACATTGTCCCCCAAACACATTTCCCAACTTGACATTTATTGTCTTGTTACACCAATACGGCATCACCTTTTCGCTCTTCTAAATTGTCTCAAATATATTTAACCAGCAAAGGCGGCGGAGTCCATGTTCCAATTGCAGACTGACTGACCTTTGAATCCATTTTAGATGCAGGTTTTTTCTTTTTTTTTTTAATTAATTAACCTTTAATCAGTTAAACTGAATTAGCAAAACAAAGAGCACAATGCCATCATAAAGTACAATATATGCATAACACAAAAACAATATGTAAGATGTGTTTAACAACTAATTGTACACAGACATCAGATTATTGAGTTAAAAAAGTGAAACCGTTATTTAAAAAAAAAAAAGGTCGAAACATGTGAATGTCTTTACTTGAATGTTACAATGTGACCTATCTAGATCTGGTTTGATGGATAGCCTTTACAATAATTCAAGTCATAAATCAACCATAATATTTTTCTTTAGTTTCTCGTACTTTTCTTCGAGAACAATGTAGTGGCACAAATGCAGAAGGAGATTGTAAAATTTCACTCTCAGACTGATCAAGAAATGTTTTTGTGTGTGTGCAGGCAGTCCTCCAGCGACAGGTACTGGCACGTTGGTCATCCACCTGGAAGATTACAATGATAATGCACCCTTTGTGGTACCGTCAGTAGCACGGGTCTGTGAAGATGCACATGATATGAATGTGGCCATAGTTGGGGGGAGGGACAAGGATCTACCACCCAACGGGGCGCCCTTCAAGATAGAACTGGGGAAACAACTGGGACTAGATAAAACCTGGAAAGTTACCAGTGTCAACTGTGAGTATTTTATACCTTGCAATGTGGATTATGTGTAATGTATATATAGTACACTGTAAATATATTTTAGTGAAATAGTTTGTACATCATGACTACATTTTAAATCTTACACACAACTCTGATCAACACCAGTACTTTTAAATAAAAGTCTGTGCAATTGGAATTTATAAGGGGCATTCCAATGAGTTTATACCGGTCATAGGAAACCACACGAAAAACAAGTATGAATCTGCACTGAGGATGAAGGGTAAAATTATCTCAGGAGGAAAAGACTATGTGTGCGTGCGCGTGCGTGTGTGTTTGTGTGGAGGCAGACAACCAAGGCATTGATTCAGAGTTGCATGGCCGACAGCGCTGTCTTTGTGTTTTAGCGACAGAGCAGCGTTAAAACTTGCCCACAGGTAACTGACAGCTGCCAAAAAGAGGCACAAATACTGTAGTCAGTAATTCTGTGTGTATTTGCATGTGTGCATATTTGAACGTCTACTAAAAATATCTGAATTCAAAGGAATTGTATGCATGAATATGTACTATACGCACTGTACATTTATTTACAATACATGTGAAATCAGATCCACATTGCACACCTCATCTTTTGCAAACCCAATTCCAATGAATTTGGGATGTTGTATTAAACAAAATCAGAATAAAATTAATCGAATACTCTACAAAGACAACATATCAAATGTTAAAACTGATGAACTTTGTTTTTAGCAAATTATCACTAACTTAGCAAAATATACAGCTGTTTTGTGTATTCATGGAAACGGTTTTTTCAATGTTATTGTTTTGATTGAGATTTACTAACTCAGTCTCTGTTTTGCTCTAGCCACACACTCCCAAATCATGTTGCTGCACAGTCTGAAGACAGCCAATTATCAGTTGCCATTGCTCATCACTGATTCAGGGGTGCCTCCTTTGTCCAACAACTCAGAGGTCAAAGTTCAGGTCTGCGTCTGCAAGAAGAACAAGATGCTCTGCAGCTCAGCCCACTCACACCAAGCCAGCCTTCTCATCATGCTCGCAACGTTGATGCTTGCCCTACCTTGTAAGTACCACTAAGTAGTCAGTAGCACAGACAAAGAACCAGAGGGTAATTTTTCTCTTGGTGCTTTGAAAAATACTTTATAGTTACTTGACATAAAATTAAATGATTATACTGTAGCGCCGGAGAAAAGGAGTCGGAGGCGGAGTGTCGGACACAGGAACAAAACTTGTTTTATTGCTCGACATCGAAACACTACTCACATAACGGCGGGAACTCTGATAACCTTTACTCCGGAAGCGCAACAACAATAACAGGCCGTGCGGAACCCCGCACCCCAACTCGAGATCCCGCGGGTGAATTATGTAAACACCACAATAGATGATTATATACTGAATATCCTGTCAACAGCTATGCATCCGATTCACATGTGTTTCTGGAAAAAAAAAGTGTTAAATCAAGTTGGCTATAACTTATGTTTAAAACAACCTCAGCGTCATAACCTTCAGAATATAAATGTGTGGACTTTTTTTTAATCACTGCTCGTGCTACTGATGTACATATTTATGGCTCACATGAATCCTCAAGCCCCCCCCAAAAAAATCTTATTACTGCAGGAATCAATAAAAATCTCACGAGGCCATTAGCAACAGCATCAAAAATTCAGCCTCCTCCATTCACAAAATAGATGTCCAAAAGCCAATTTGATAAATAAACAAAAAAATAAAACTTCAACAACTTTAGGGGTCTGTACATTCTGTCTCTCTCGGGGCTTGTAGCTTTCAGGTTTTACTCCAGAATTGCGGAAAGCAAAGGGAATTGTGAAAGAAGCAAGTCTGAATGTGAACTGTTAAAAGCTAGTTCTCAGGAAAGCGGACACCACAACAAAAGTAGACTGCCCTAAGGAAGGTGGACCAGCAGTTCGCCTGTCATCATTGAGCAAAATCACAGCAATGCCTCTTTGAGCACTCTTTCCCATTTCTCCTCCTTCTTGTTGCATTGATCCTCAATCTGTCACACTGCCTACTTGTCTTCTAAACCAGCTTCATATGACTCAACTTAGAATTGTGTCCCTGGTAGGTTTCCTATCTCTTTATCATGATGATTTCGTTAAGAATCTAAAATACCCACAGTACAACATCACAGATTCTCATTTATTCATATGTGGACTGCAGCTTCGAGCAGTCCACCACCGATCCTTCACATGGTTTGGATCAAGGTGGCTATTGATGCAGATCAATATGTGTGCGTGTTTGTGTTTGTGTGTGCGTGAGTGTGTGTGTGCGTGCATGTGTGTGTGTGTGTGTGTGTGTGTGTGTAGAATCCAATAGTGACACTTTGGGTGGAGGGTTCCCAGTAGTGGAGTGCAAAAAAACAAGGTAGGTGGACTACAATGCAGATAATTAGGCAAGGGAGGCAGGGGTTTGGGGAGTTTCAATTAAAAAAAAAAGACATTAAAAACACAGTACTCCAGGAACAAAATCCCAAAACCAAGATGCAAATTAATAAGATAAACACTCATCACTCCAGACAAACGGCATCAGGACAATAAATAGAGACTCGATAGATAGAATGAGCAGGACTGATGAGAACAAGTGGAGACAAACACATAATAAGCAGACTGGGATCCAACAGGAATAAAAATGAATTCCACTTAAAATAATGCAAAAGTCAAAAACACAGATCAATACACAGTAGTAGATACAGTATGTAATGATGCAGTTAAAAATTCTCATGTCTTAGTATGATAAAGCATTACAATTCATTCACATTGTGGGGAAATGAAGAAGAATTTGAGGCCATATTCACAAAAACGGAGGTAAACTGCCAGAGGGTTGGATGGTGACCACTGGATTTGTGCTCCCAGAGCAATAGGGCACTGGAATAACAATCTGGGCCAGCTAGTTGCATCGTGTTCCGGTTTCTAATACGCCCTTCTCAGCCACCCAGTCTGAACAGAAAGGGGTACATAATTGAACATAATCAGCCACTGAGCAGGCACTGCAACCCTTAGCTGCCTAGGGGGAGAACTGGCATCATACTGCCAGAGAGGTTGGGGGATACTAGAAACAGGGGGGGGTGGACAAAGTATGCAGGCACCTAGAAACCTGAACTAGAGCAAACGTGTGGACAGACTTACACCCTTGGAAGTAAAGTGACAGGACGAAGAGATCTAACTAATGTGAAACAAAGTGACTGGATACAGGATACAGGACAGTGTGACTTGGAAATGGGTGAAGAACTAGGTGACAATCCAATAAGACCTTGACTTGGTCCAGCTCTGTTGACCACCACGCGGTGGTCCTGTAAAGATGCCCAAATGGGTAGCCAAGTAAAGATTAGTGGGCAACAAATACGCAGGATAACATGGGTCAGAATAATGTGTCAGAAACTGACAAAGGCTAGTGAAACCACTCTGGAGAAAACAAAATCCGAATCGGAGTGGCAAGAAGATTAGAATGGTTAAGGCCGTAACCTTCAAAACCTAAAGAATTGGAATCTATGTGTGGAGGAGGATATGATGTTGAAGGGTGAACAGAAAGCTAATCACGATAATGAACACTGGAGAGACGACAGTACACCAGACAGACGGGGGAAAAAACATGACTCCTCCCGGTTGAGGAGTTGCTAGGCCAGCATGTTCTGGGTGACTGTGAGGAGGATGACATAGTGTGCTTCCTTCTGGGTGCGGGCTGATCGACTGCCGTCAAGATTGAAGCTTTATGGGTTTTCAACATGGTGGTTTGAACCCCGGTCCTCAGAACCTTGTCTCTGTGAGGCTAATGCTGTAACCAGTCGCTTCACCATGCCGCTGGTGTAATTCCAATTCGCTTGAAGTCTACTTCCATCTTTGTCCCTCCTTTTTCTTTTTTTTTTTTTTTATAGCTTTTCAGATATAATTGCACATTGGCTAAAATGGCCTTAGTATTTGCTCTAATAACACCAATTGCTGCTTTGTCAGACCTGTTCCCTTTTGGACATAAAAGAAACAAATGCAACCATTTATTAGCCCTCATTGGAGGGAAATTGTGAAAATTTACAGGCCGTGTTTGAACTGAAAGTACCCAATTCAACTATTAAAAAAAAAAAAAAAATTAAGTATTGACTCCAGAGCAGTTAGTTTTATAACAGCATGAGCAAGCATGTCCGAGTCTACTTTTATGAAATGCTCTTATATGCGGTTGTCATGACAGTAGTTGCATTTCCAAAGTGTGCAAATTGATGACATTAGGTTGATCATTTGCCATTCCTTTTTTTACTCTCAAAGATAGCTGTATTCATTCAAATGTTAAAGTGATCTACAGTAGCATTCATTACGAATAACTTTGTGAATTGGCAAATCCTCTGACCATTAGCATGTCCGTGTCCTTTGATTTGGACAGTCCAGCAAGCTGATCTCATGCCGATGTTGTGTTACCCCTGGACTTGACCACCATAAATGTCTGTCCCTTTCCACAATGGCACATTTTGTCTTGAGCAACACGAGCTCCCGGTTTAACACAGAAGAGCTCTGTACATGAGCCCAGCAGGCACCAGGAGACACGACTTTTGCCAGAGCTCATCTCAGACAGCAGCACCGGGCCACAGATGTAGGTGAATGATCACTGCAGGGTTGAATATGAGAGGGGCACAGGATCCTGTTTCTATTCTCTTATCTCCAAGATGAACTCCGACCCTGACACAGAGAGAAGAGAGGAAGGAAAATGGAAAGAGCCAGAGGGAAGGGATCTGAAAAGCAGATGAATCTGTGATTATATTTTTTTTTTCTTCCTTTATGTTTCTAGAACATTTTAGTACCGTTTATCCATATGCATTACATCATGTCATACAAGTTCAAACATATATGGAGCAGTTGTGGGAATCTGAGAAAAAATGTGACAAGTGGTTAAAATGGTCAAAAGCGATGGTACGACTGGTTAGTGGGTTAGGCTCACAATTGTGTGGACCAGGGTTCAATTTCCGGCCTCAGCTGTGTAGAATTCGCATATTCTCCCCGTGCCTGCATTGGTTTTGTCCGGGCACTTGTGTTTCCTTCCACATCCCAAAAACATGCATTCATTGGAGACTGTAAATTGCCCTTAGGTGTGATTGTGATTCTGAATGGTTGTTTCTATGCGATTGCCTGGCAACCAGTTCAACCTCCTGCCCGATGACAGCCAGTATAGGCTCCAGCACTCCCGTGGCCCTTGTGAGGCTAAGCAGCTCAGGTAATGATGGATGGTTAAAAGCATATCTAAGAGATGCCCTCTGAAATGAGAGTTCTGTTCAAAAGTATCCAAAACTGATTTAAGTATTCTATTTAAAATTATGGGTCTTCATGTGCTTGTGTGGGTTTTCTCCAAATACTCGAACTTCCTCCAACTTTCAAAAACTTGATCTGTTCAACTGAAGACTCTAAGTTGACCATACATGTGAATGCGAGTGTAAATAGTATTGTAGTTGTTTTTATGTGCCCTACAATTGGCTGACAAGCACTTGAGAAATCCAAAGAACTTGTCTTATTTGTTATGATAATATTTTGGTTTTATACTCTCACATGATGCCTCGTAGTAAGGCAACAAAGCCGACTACACTGCCCCCTATCACTGCCCAAGGACTTATGTTCTTTGCATTCATGCGTTATCTCTCCTCAGCAGCTTTACAGGTGCTCCGAACACATTTTTCCAAGATGAACACGTTTAGCCGAAGTCATTGTGGAAGCATAGACAGTATAGCTGGACTTGGACATTTTTGCTAGTCATGCTTATGAAAGAATTTAACTGAAGAAATGAACTTTCACACATACACATACAAACACACAGAAACAGGAACACAGTCCCCTACACAGAATTCCCCTACATATGCTCGATTTAGGTCTCCAAGCTCAAACCTCAATCTTTCCCATGCAGGATTATGGGATGTTGCAGTAAATTGGTCTGGAGTTGTGTTGCACTGCGGGAAACTTGATTGCTATTACTTTTCATTGTCATTTCAGCAAGAGTTAGAAAATATTAAAATGGCAAAAGTAAAGCAAAGTGAGAGTGTGAGGGCATTGTAAAACCAAGCAATTTACCACACAGTACTCCAAAAACTCTAAAACAAGATGCCACTAATGTACCTTTCATCCCCCGGGGTATTTAATCCATGCTGTTTGTCTTCTCTGATCCTCCACTTCACTACAACAGCCATTTTCATTCCTGTACAGCTCTACACAAATCCCTTTTCCAGCTCAAGAGAGTATGTTTACTGGCTTATTTACTCCTGGAAAGATGCAGCTTTTTCCATTCTTTTCAATTTCTTTTGATGACACCTATGCGTGGTGTGTTTGTTGAAGAATTGTCTTTGCTCTCAGATCACACTATGAAGACTGTTTGATCCATGAGTTGAAACAAAAACAAAAAAAAAAAATATCACTGTGTTCTGGGCATACCCACACATCAAACGTGAATTTGTTGGAGTGTGAGAAAACGTGATCCACTAATGAACAAAATCCATGTGGCAGATGATACTATAATGTACAGTCACAGCAAAAGGGTATTTTCTTGAAGGTGAGAAAGCTTGTATCTTTGATCCCATGTTAAATGAAGAGCATTCAGTCATTCAATTTCATGTTGTAAAAAAAAAAAAAAAAATCTGAAAATTTGAATTTTGTATCAATTGACGCAAAAGTGGCCTCTGGCATCTTGGCATCATCTTCTTTTCCTTTCAGCAAGTCATCCTTTTCCATGTAATTTAATCGATCTCCCGCATGCTTTTTTCTTTATTGTAAATATTTGGGAGGTTGATTATGCTTAAGTAAATAGATGTCTGTTGTATTTTGGTGGATTGTGCGCATATATTACATGGATAGAAGCCCATGATATGCACAGTGTATTGAATAAAGTGTGTTCTATGGAGCACTTTATGTTGTATTAGCTGTAGATTAGTGTTTTTTGTCATTGTAAATGTATTGTTTCATATCTGTATTATGTATTATGGTCAGCAAAAATAGAAAGGACTTCTTCCCGTTTAGTGATAGGTAAGTGGATTGATTTAGTGCATAAGATTAATTTATTAACTTTTGAGGTTTTTTTTTTTCTTTTATGGAAGAAACTTCAGGCGGCACTGTAAAGCATTTACCTCAAAGTTCAGAGGTCCCGGTTTCAATCCCGGCCCCGCCTGTGTGGACTTTGCATGTTCTCCCAGAGCCTGCATGGGTTTTCTCCAGGCACTTCGGTTTCCTCTTCCATTCCAAAAACATGCATTAATTGGAGACTCAATTGCCCCGAGGTGTGACTGTGAGTGCAGCTGTTGTCTTTATGTGTCCTGCGATTGGCTGGCAACCATTGACAGCTTGGATAGGCTCCAGCACTCCCCGTGACCCTCGTGAGGATAAGCGGTTAAGAAAATGGATGGATGGATAATGAGATTGAAGATTCCGTGATGACTTGGGGTCCTCTAGATGAAAAATATCATCAGCAGATTGTTTTTTGTGTTCAGTCACTGTCACTGGGGAAGAGATACTTTTAATTAGCATTCTGACGTATAACAGTAGCTTTAAAGTGCGACTGTCATGAAATGGATGATTTTTGGTATGTTATTAAAAAAAAAACACTGCCAATATGGTCCCATGTGTTTTTTCACCACAAAACATGATTTTGACATATACAGCTTTTTGTAACTCCCGCCATGAAAATCCTCTCGAGGGATTTGTTTTCGAGAAGAAGAAGGAAGTGACATAAAGGACAGCGGCGCTCCCTAGTGGACTCGTTTGTTTCCATTAGTTTTACCTCCGAGAAGGAAACTCGTTGTTCCTTCGTGTTAGCCAAAATGCCGGCTCATTGAATTGCTGGACATTGCATGAACACTCGGGAGGCTGGATTTACCCTTCATAAGTTTGAAAGAGACCCTGTTCGTTGTGAAAAATGGATTGCTCGGGATGAGAGCTTCGTGGGTTCCAAATAACAGGTAGGTGTGTATACAGCTACTAAAAAAAATAATAGTTTGGGGCGGACCACGTAATCGGTCTCTCTCATAACGGAACAAAAGATCTGTGTATGAAATGTATTGATGTGCGCGTCGCCCAGCCAACAATGTCTCACTCAGCCTCGTCTCGATAACGTTCATTGCGTACTGGGGTGGCTGTGAACAACCCTCTAAAACAGCACGCCTCGGCTCAATTATATGCCACCACGGCACCGAAAATCAGCCACACCGGCTGAGGTGCCGCGTTCGACAGTCACAGCTTCTGCGAAGGCTCCGCGTCGGGCTTTGCGACGGGGGCGGCTCTGAAGAACCCAGCCGAGAATGCGTTACTCAGTATTGTGCGCGCATAAAGCGCCCGGCTCGACTGTGTTGCTCAGTATTGCAGTGTCTGTGAACACCCACCTAAAGCAGCATCGCTCGGCTCTGTCATAAGCCACACTGGCCGGCTGCGATGAGCCGCGATGGCTCATCTCCGCCGCCGAAGTGGATCGGACGGGGATGCGGTTTGGCTGTGATCGCATATCATCTGAATATGGCTTGAAACAATAGGGGAATATTGCCCTGAGGGCTCGAAACAATCGTGTAATATTGCCACGGTAACATCACTCAGTTGTGTGGTGTTGTCCTTTTCGAAAAGAGCTGCAGTGTCAGAAGGGGCGTCGGAAAAATCTGAATATCTCTGTTGTTCGGCTTCCATAGTAGCAGGCACTGCGCGTTTCCAACAGCGGAAGTGACGATGACGTCAAGCACAGAACACGCGACTAATATGGCGACCACTTGGACATCGAGGTACACTCAATTGCGCAAATTTGCGCATGGATGACGCACGATCCGCTCACATTTATTTTTTCGTATAGACATTGAAGTGAATATTGTTATGTATTTTTCATTTCAATATCTATTTTAGAATGTTTATAAGGATGGCAGTCCCACTTTAAGTTCGATGAATGTTTCATATATGATTGGGGAAAGTTTCTCACATTCCATTGTTTCTTTTTTATTCACACTGCAACTCAATTTTTCACATTTCAATGATATATATCCAAAGTTTTCTTTATCTGAATTATAGCCTTGTGTTCATTGCTCTCAGTCCTTTTGATTGAGGTGTCTGAGCTACTAGTTAGATGCTGACATGGCTGCAGAGGGGACTTTTACATTAAAGTCAGTTCTTATTGGCTGGAATTAGAGCCTCGCTTCTATCCTCACTGAATATTTAATGAAAATACACCGATACCCGCCACCTGTTATTTAGCTGATTCGCTACTGGCCTTGTTTTACTTTCTGTATCCTGTCCATGCATCACTTTCCTCCAAATCAATGTTTTACCTTCATGTCTTGTCTCTCACCAGGCCTGTAACATCTGCAAACTGGTCCAGTTTGAAATTCCGGAAAACAACAAATTATCTCCCGCATACAACGCTGGCTCAGAAATGGAAGGAGAAGTCTTCACGCCATGACAAATTAGACATGACAATGGACTCAATCCCCTCAAGCTCAATTGCTCTGTAAAAAAAAAACGAAAACGAAAAAAAAAATCACTTTTCTCGCAATACTTGGCTGCTTTTCTTCATCGCTGCTCTCCTTGACACACAACTCCTTCCCACATAATACACATCTTTACTCTGTCTAACTGCCTTTAGCATTCTGTTCTTGGTCCAGACTTACACTACCCTAAACACCATGGATTCTTTTAATCCTTGTTTTTTTTTTGGGGGGGGGGGGTTTGTTGATGGTTTCCACTATTTAACTTTTTTTTTGCAGTGTCCAAAACAGTGGGTGTGTCAGCCCATAAAATTAATCTCATTAGAACATGTCATGATTACTTTTGATAAAGATCATGAACAAAAATTGGAAGCTTTTAACCATTTTATCATTATTTTCAGTTTGCATACAATCAATTCTGCCATCGCTTGTCCCGGGATCAAGTGAGCTGATTTGATTTGATATTATTTGATTGCAGTTTGCATGGGACCCCATCATATAATCAATATTCTACTGAACAAATGTTCCATTACTGATGATTAATTGCTTTAAGTCAATACATTTCATTATTTTAATGCGCACAATGGGTTCAGCACACCTATGGCAAACATCTTTCTTAATTTTACCTACACTTTTGAACCCTCTGTGGCCATTAGAAATATTAACAAAGTATATGTAATTCCATCATTACAAAGATAAATATGTTCAAAGATGTTTAATTATATAAAATTGCATTGCACCATACTGAGGGGTTTTTCTTATTCGCCAGCATAAAAAAGGGAACTATACAAAAACCAAGTCCGACCATTTTAATATTAAATGAATGCCTGAATTGTAGGCTCAATGAAAACTGTAAATGATCTTTGCAGAAGTATATACCATATTCAGTCCACTCTTGGAGTGCATCTCATTCCGCTGTGGAGGTTTAGCAAATGAAGTCTCTACTGAGTGTGTATTTGGAACAAAATGCGAGAGAACAACACAGTTGCTATATGCGTTTGTGTGTGCCATTTGCATGTTCTCCCCGTGCTTGTGTGAGTTCTCTCTGCGTATT
Source organism: Syngnathoides biaculeatus (assembly GCF_019802595.1). NCBI lineage: Eukaryota > Metazoa > Chordata > Actinopteri > Syngnathiformes > Syngnathidae > Syngnathoides > Syngnathoides biaculeatus. Next base: position 18,139,285 of record NC_084645.1, on the reverse strand, counting down.
CCAGCGTTCTCCCACAGGCCAACAACAAATAGGTTAGGTTCATTGAAGCCTAAATTGTTTAAAGGTGTGAATGTGAGCGTAAATGGTATACTGTCCCGACATGTCAGCTCTCTGATTGAGAAGCAAACAGTCCAAGGCGTACCATACATCACTTCTCATCCTTAATCGGCTTTTCTGTGATATTGAATTATCGTAAATGGATTCACTGATCTACAGACGGACACTATAGTATCATTTTTAAAATGAACTTTGCTGTTGAAACCTTAACCAGACTTTTGCTCTCCTGAGTATTTCTCCTCCATTTTTCCCCGTCCTTCTACTTTATGGCAGAACACCCTCGCCCCAATATAACCAGCCTCCCTTTCCCTACGTCAACAAACACGGCAAAGGTTGAGACACTGTCCTGGCGGGCGTAGAGTTTTGGCGTTTTGATGTGTTCTTTTCTATTGTCGACAGAATGTGTTTGATCTCGTTTCCCTGTTTCAAGGAGAGAAGCTGCCCGTTTCTTTGTCTGCAGTGGTTGTGGTCTCTTAGGACAAGGTGGTAGCCAATAAGCCTTTAAAGTCAGAATCTCTGGAGTCGTTTCTTTGTTTTACATGTTTTAATGCATTAGTTGTCATGGAGTGGAAATCAGTATATCTTTATAGTAATGGTGTAAACCTTAAAAGCTACTGTTATATGAATATTTTATTTTTTACCATTGTAAAAATATGCAGTACTGATTACCTTATGTACATTAATTGGTTCCCCACACAGTAATGAAAAGAGGAATGTCCCTCCCCTCTCCAGTAAACTTGAGCACTATTTCTAATGCCATTAGTGTTGGTGTTGCCTTTTTTATTGTAACATCTTTGTTGGTGTTATAATTTTTCATTGTGATTAATTGCAAAAAGGGGTCTTTGAGTTTTCAATGCTCATGTGTTTACGTTCAAATTTTGATCGCCTGCTCTCTCTTCATCTGTTTAACTCCTAAGAATGATGTAAAAGAAGAAAATAAAGAATGTGTTTGTGGTGCGTAGTTTATATATACTCTCTTGCCTGCACTCATCAAATGAGAGGAAGGAGTGCGAGCTCGATTGGAACCTCAAAGAAAAAGAAGACATTTTGAATGAGTAATGTCTGTCTTTTTGCACTAATTTAATAAACCCGTTACTGAAAAATGGAACATGCTTCTTCTGTGCAATTTGATAAAACACAAAATTACACAATACCATCACAAATATCACTCACGAAATTGCATTTTGGCATTTGTGCAGCAAGGACAAGGTGAGTACCAGCAGGAGCAAAATGGTTACCATGTAGAACATAAAAATGTAAAAGGCATGAAGGCAAGATGACATTTCATGTGACTCACTTTGGCCTCAAAAGACGACCATCCATTTATTATTTTAATTTCACATCCTAATTATAACCGGCTTATCTATAGCTTTGCCAGCACTGAGGATTTTCTTCTGACAGCACCCCCAAACCCATGAGTTATTTCTGGAAATGCCAATAGCAACAATAATACCCAATATTAATGATACTAATATCCCCCATCGCCATCTCCCGCAGAGCCATTCACACTCATTAATTCCCTCCTAGATGATCATTTAGCGCCAATTAACAGAGGCTCCTTATCTGTAATGACCACTGAATTATCATTTTCACTCTCATTCAGCACAGCTTTAGCAAGGTTAAGTAACGCCCTCAACCTGTGTCAAATTGCGAGGGTGCCATTGGCGGATATTGCTAGCAATTTCCCCAACAGTATATTCAACAAGGCCGAAAGGCATCCTATCACCCCAATAATGCTGGATCACTAGCTATGACTCCCCATAAGCAAAAGCAGCCTTAAGTACTCCTTTTCGGGCGATAAGAAGCTCAATATATATACATGTTTATGTACAGAGCCAATGAAAGTGAATAGCAGTGTATGAGTCAACTACCTGTATGTAAATACATGCTTGAAGAAGTTTGGTGAGTGAATTTAATCAGTTTTCTGAAATTATTTTTTAAAAATGAAGATCCTCCAAAAGTAATGCAAATGAAACTAAAATAAAAATTGACGATATGGATGTTATCAGGTGCTGTTAAGAAGTTTTGAAGCACTGCTCCATCAAGTGTGACGGAAGAGCAAAATCGAAAGGCTGAATTTGGTCATGGTGTACTTTTTGATCAAATTTGCAGGGACAGAGGATCACGAGTTACAAAAGAAGCATAAGGAAGTTAATGATCACTCTCCTCTCTCTAGCAACAAATTAAACCATCTAAATACACCCAATGAATGCAGCAGTGTAATTTTTCAAAATCTCTCAAACTTCTTGCCAAACTTCAAATTGATACCACGTTGGATGACTGGACCGATCAACGACTACTGAGAAGATACAAGAGTAGTTCAGAAGTTAAAATGAATGTAACACAGAAGATCCAATTTAGTATAAAGTATCTTTTGACTATTTGCAAAAAAATATGACAGATAAAGTGGGAATTCTTCCCGTCAGGCATGTTCATTGTGTTTGAATGAATGATCAACAATGAGGATTTAAAAAAAAAAAAATCAGTCATCTACAGAGACTCACTTGACTATTTTGTTTTGCATTGTCTCCATGAAAACACTGCGGCAATTGTCCAACATGAACCCAAGTAAGGCATCCCAAGCAATAAATGCCAGAAAAAATGCAAAACTTTTATTATATGACATGTCATATATTCAACATAATTTGAAAAAGCGAGAGTATATTTCTTTGCTTTAGTTGACAGTAATGCACATTGCAAAAACACCTCTACCAATTCTTGTTCAAACGTAAATGGTGTGTGGATCTGCACTAAATTCTCTCATGCACACCTGACGTAAATTCATTCATTCATTCATTCATCCATCCATCCATCCATCCATCCATCCATCCATCCATCCATCCATCCATCTTCTACCACTTTTCCAGATCGGGTCACGGGGGCGGTAACATTAGCTGGGATACCCAGACTTCCCTTTTCCCAGCCACTTCATCCAGCTCTTTCGGAGGGATCCCGAGGCGTTCCCAGGCCAGTATGTCCTGGGTTATCCGTGGGGTCTTTTTCCAGTGGGACATGCCCGGAACACCACACCATGGAGGCGTCCGGGAGGCATCCGGATCAGATGCCCCAGCAATCTCATTTGGCTCCTCTCATGGAGGAACAGCGGCTCGACACTGAATCCCTTCTGGATTACTGAATTTCTCACCCTATCTCTAAGGGAGAGCCCAGACACCCTGCAGTGGAATCTGATTTCGGCCGCTTATATCTGGGATCTTGTTCTTTTCACGATCTACAGCTTGTGACCATAGGTGAGTGTAGGAACGTAGACCGACCAGTAAATTGAGAGCTACTCCTTTCGACTTAGCTCCCTCTTTACCGCAACGGAACGATACAAAGTCCGCATCACTGCAGATGCTGCACCGATCCTCTTGTTGATCTCCCGCTACATTATTCCCTCACTCGTGAACAAGACTTCAAGATATTTGAACTCCTCCACTTGTGGCACGATCTCATCCCCGACCCGGAGAGGACACGCCACCCTCTTCCAACTGAGGACCATGGTCTCAGATTTGGATGATTCTCATCCCAGCCGCTTCACACTCTGCTTCGAACCGCTCCACTGAGTGTTGGAGATCACAGAACCACATCATCTGCAAAGAGCAGGGATGCGATGCTGAGGCCACCAAACCGGACACCCTCTATGCCTTGGCTGTGCCTAGAAATTCTGTCCATAAATGTTAGCAATAAGCAATTCATTTCATTGAGTAACTGATACTTTTAGTGCACATGAAAAAAAATAATTATTGTGATACATACTGTATCTTATGTAAATGTAGTGTCTCATCTCTCCTCAACTGTTACCTCAAAGGTAAACGTGATTTCAAGAGAGCAATAAATTGTCACAATTTATACAATAGTTACCTGAAATCTTGGGTTAATCAAGATAGATAGATAGATAGATAGATAGATAGATAGATAGATAGATAGATAGATAGATAGATAGATAGATAGATAGATAGATAGATAGATAGATAGATAGATAGATAGATAGATAGATAGATAGATAGATAGATAGATAGATAGATAGATAGATAGATAGATAGATAGATAGATAGATAGATAGATAGATAGATAGATAGATGCTTTTCTGAAGGGTTCCTGATCCAATGTGGTATATCCTTTGCACAGTGATGTCAGTTGTCAATGCAGTGTCAACTGAGGGATCAAAGGTCACAGGTATTCAATGTGGATTTTCAAACATTCCAGATTCCCTGAGTCTTTTTGTTATTTTGGACTGTAGAAGATGAAATGTGTTGAGAAATGTTCTCAGTTTGTGAAAAACAGATCCTTTAAGGGATGCTCATTTTAATCATCACACGTGATATGTTGCAAACTCAGCTTTAATTTGTTTGGGGTTTTTTTCCTTATACTTGTCAATTTCCCCACTGTTTTATTGCCATCGTCCCAACTTTTCAGGAATGTATTGCACGCATTAAATTCAAAATGAGAAAATATTTACAAAAAAAAAATAATTTATCATTTTGAACATTAAATAGCTTTGTAGTATATTTGATTGAATATACAGTAGGTTGAACACAATTTTCAAATCATTCTATTTTGTTTTTATTGTTTTACACAACCTCCTCACTTTATTGAAATCGTTTTTTGTACAAAATTGTCAATCACCAGGCAGTGTTGTGTAAATTAAAAGATTGGGAATTTCAGCATGTTATACAAATAGTCAACCATCTGCCTTTAAGTGCCTCATATTATTATGGGATAATGGCAAAACTGTTACTCAGTGAAAATAAGCAAGGCTATAAAATATTACGTAGTACAGCATCTTGTGTGTTAACTGCAGTAAATGCACAGGCAGGAAGTTGTTTTCAGATGCATAAGTGGAACCTCTAAAATTCATTTAATCTGTTTGTTTTTCATGATTGTTGGGTATGAGACAGCTTGCCTGTAATATAATGAATAATTATTTAGCACCTCCAAGGCTTTAACATCAATTCAGATGCTGCCACCATAACATTTTAGCTCCAGTATCCTGCAGAATAAAATGTTAATTAATGTGTCCTAAGCTACTTCTGTGTCTGATGTTCAAGTCATTTGTGGAACTTGGTCAACTTGACACGAAGTCAGCGGTGGGCTTTGCTGTGCAAAGCAAATAATATCAAATAGATGGTTGCAGGCTGTCCTGTCATGAAACATCACAATTCTAAGGGACCAAAAAGCTTCATATGTCACGCAATTTCATGTCCCTGGGCTATTTTTTGTGGTTACAAAAAGAAGCCAGGGTATGAGGTCAATCTCAGTCCTTTGGTTATGTTGTAAAACAAAGGTTTTTATTAGCATAGCCTGACCTTTCCATGTTACTGTAAACACACCAGTACTTTGGTTATTTACTAAAAGGGTTGTAAAACCACGTGCCCACGCACACACATACTCTCACGTTGCGACAGCCACACCATCTAAGTTGAGCTACCGGACTTACCAAGCGTACCAAGATGATTTTAAAGAATGACTCGTTCAGTATTTATGTGGTCAGATTCCTGTCGGGGGGGTTTTCCCCCCTCCTAATGCAAATCAAAGTGTTAATACATTTGCACAAGCTATGACATTGACAGGATTTTACTGGGAAAACATTTTGAATTTCCATTTTACTGTGGGTAAAATGTCTAAAGGAATGTCATCTGCAAGATGACGACAGTTATATGATGAAGGGGTTGTTGCTTTTTCTTATTTATACCGAAGGTCCCACTTCATCGCAGTGCTTACAGCTTTTAATTATGTAGATCTTCTAACGGCCCTGTATTCCATTTACTAGGGATTAACAGTAGCGGTGTATGAATAGAGTCAGTTCACATTACATTTAGAGGAATTAACTCTGATTATAAGCACCCTGGGATGTGTTTCCACCTCATCAGCTCTAAATCTCTACAGGATAGAAATGACAAAACAAAGGCTCTGTAACAAATTTCTAAAATGTTCGTTGGAAATGCAGCCAAATAAATTGATCAAAAACAAGTATCATTATACACTGCGCAAAAATATATATATATATATTACAACTGTCAAAATATTGAGGAATGAATCTAATGCACAGTCTAGAAGTCTAATAAGAAGTTTAGTCTTGAAGAGATGAGTACCTTGTAAGGATTTCATCAAGGTGCGGAAATAAAGAGTCTGCGTATTGGGAGTGAGACGATCAAAGGCCCGGTCAGTGTGCAATGTTGTTGTCTTGTTTTTGTAAGTTTAACGGCAGTCTTTTTCATTCTGTCTTATTTTTGTATTTGTCTGGTTTGTGTCATGCTTTGCGAAAAACAACAAGAAACACAAAATTATTGTCGTGGTTAAATTACACATTTTTTCGTTGCGCTTGTCCTGCATATACAGTATTAAGGTTTGCTCATTGTCTAAAATAATCCAACATAAACAATTGTTCAAAATGAAGTAAAATAAAAATAGTGCCAATTGGATATCATTGGCAAGATTTCAGTCACTCTGTTTTTGACTGATGGAGGCAATAAAACATGATGAAATTACTTGACCTAAGACAGATTGGACCAATATGAATTAAACCTACTGGAAATGGTTTCAATTTCATTACAACTGTCAGGCTCTGCCATGATCAGCGTTAAATAGTTAGCGACATGATTAACATCCAGCAAATGATGGGCAGCTTTTTCAGCCTGCCATTTACAGGAACAGCTAATCGTGTCATACTGTGACTGACCATAAAACGTACTGCATCCGTCGTACATGTGCCTCACATGGTCTGAAAGACACTTAACTTCACATTTCACTTTCTACGTTATGCAAGGTGTTGAGTTCCTTATACTTGTAAATTGAATAATTTTGCTTCCATTGCACTCTGTCAAGATAGTTGCTCACAGTTATTGTTGTATATTTTGTCATTTGTCACTAGTTGTTCTTTTAATTACTGCATTATTTCCAGACTCAATTGCAAACAAGATAAATGCACCTCACCTCAAACCCGTCAGTTGCTCCTATGACAATTTAATTTACCTTCGTGACACCTGCCTCAAGCCACATTAATTACACTGATAATTGTTCATTTCAAATCGTCTGCTGGTTTCGGAGGCTGAGGCTACAGCCTGGGGGGACTTTGTGATAACAAAACAGACAACGGTGTTATTGTTTTTGTTAAATAGACACAAATGGGCTGATGGAATCAAGAGGAAAGGGTGATCATCCAGAAATTCACTGTGGTACTAGTTTGAACCATTATACATTATGAGAGCCAAAACACGGGCTTCAGTATGTTGCTCTAAAAGACCCAAACATTCTTTGAAAATTGTGACAGTTGTTTTTTGCAGCCTTTCACTTGCTAATGTGTGACGACTAATCAACATCCTGCATACCAACATACAGTACTCATTACAGTACATACAAGTTCAAATGGCCACAAACCTTATTCACTGAATATGAGAAATATTTATGCATATGAGAAAGATTTATGCAGTCATTCTATAGCGTTCAGAGTTTTGTATATCGGTTGGAGTCTGCTCATAAATATCTTCCCTCCGACACATTTAATAAATTAGTCAATGCTATTTATTATGACAAAGTAGAAACATTTACGTACCACAGAAAGTCAACCACATTATGTTCAATTTCAAACAACAACCTCCCCTTGATTAAAATGAGCATAAGAACTGCACATTTGTCATAAGCAAGCATCAGGCCAAGTCAGAAGCACCAGTGTAGTGGAAATGTGTGTGTGTGTGTGTGTGTGTGTGTTGTGTGTGTGTGTGTGTGGTGTGTGTGTGTGTGTGTGTGTGTGTGTGTGTGGTGTGTGTGTGTGTGTGTGTGTAGTGCCCTATCACAATTATCTGTTTGGCAGTTTAATGTTTGGTAAGGGCTATCACTGGGGGCCAAACCTTCTTGTCCAAAGATACACTAAAATGTTAAGTGCAGTATTTCTGGAATAGTGAAAGCTGTTATTACTGAGACAGGTAACCAACTTCAAAACAATGCCCATGAAGTTAGAGATTTTTGTCAGCAAATATTTCTCTGGAGGGAGAGAGAACACTTAAGTGAGAGAAAGATACTTGTTTGGTTGCTGGGTTTGTGAAAAACACAGCACATGCAGTGAAAGCCCAATTTTAACACGGACAAAAAAAGAACTTTCTTCCATTCTAAGCATAATTTAAAAGGTAAATGGAACACTCTGATATAGCGCTTTAGCAAAACCATGACATGGCCCAAAGCACTTTACAAAGCCTCACATTCCCCCACTCACATACCAATGGACAACTGCTGCCACGCAAAGGTTCTGGCAAGCCCATTGGAAGCAAAACGGTTCACTTTTTTACCCAAGGACACTTCGACACATGGACCATCGTAGCCGGGATTTCAACCAATGACCCTTTGGTGACTGGACTTTACACACCAAGCCAGAGCTGCTCGACTGGTGGCTGACAGGCCACTGTGCATTGCTACCAATTCAGAGCCGATTTATGTCAGCTAACTGTAACCGTGCTGCCCACTCGTACAATCGTAACGTCATTTAATGGAAAAATTTTTTTTCCATCTTGCTTGATGGTGGTCTGCATCGGTCTACCCTGGAAAATGTCAATGGATAGGTTTCCGATTACGCATCATGCCTTGGGACGGATGCCGGAGTGTGTGTCTTAGAGTTCAGAGAACATACTGTAGGTGAATGGTGTAAAAGTTATGACATTGTTTAAAGCAAATGCAAACGAAGTGGACAAAAATACGTTTGATGATTTAAGCAGAGCCAGATACTTGGAGAAATTGTAGGACATCGGCGGGAAATAGCCATATGAATTTCAAGCAAGTGGCTGGAGTAATGATGCGGAAGGCTACCCTGACGTTACATATCTGATATCGTTAATTACCTCGTGACACTCAAAATGGCGGACAAGGGACTCCTGGGACTGTGGTGCCGTCATCAAAAACCTATCCATTTGGTCAGCAGTATTGTCACACATGAAGATAATTCTAGGCTTACTTGTCCATATCCTTCTCTTTTGCTTTTCCCCAACATTCAATACTTCCTGTCAAGGAGAGGGATTCAACTTTTGTTTAGCCATGCAAGACATTGCCTGAATATTGATAGAAGAATCAATTGTCACTTTGTACGTAAAGTATTCCTGAGATCTGTCTTCATTATAGTAGGGAATTACTGTTCACGGTGATAAACATCCAAAGATGAACATATTCTGGATGAAAGTTGTTTTTACTTCCGATCAGAGCAATTACATGCTTATGGAGCTAGCGCTTCAGAAGATTAGCTGAAATTTAGCATGACATTTCAATGATTGTTTGACCTCCACGTGTCTGTACGATTTTTAAGACATATTCCTCGAGTATATTTTGGTTGAGCTCCAAATTTCATTCAAGTTCACAAGTTTCACTTTATATTGTATATCAAATGACCAAATGAAATCATGAAATGAAAATAGAGCAAGCTGACAGTGTCAAGTTTCTTTTTTTCCCGATTGCCTGCTGTTCTGTTTGATTTCTTTTTCCAGAATCCCCCCAGGGAGCGTTGTTGGGCGCGTTCACCTGCTGTCCATAATCATCGCTATTTATTTATTTTTATAGTCCATACCTTGTCTCATTGTACTGTCCCAGTTTTTACTGACTTTATTTTCTGTTTCCTACATAAGTACTTCTGTCATTTTCTTTTCTTTTTCAGATTTCTGTTTTGTGTAGATTAGATTATCTTTTTTTTTTTGTATTTTGCTAGACTTCCTTTCCTCTGTGGCTCCGTCCACCACTGCTTCTTATTTCTTGTTTTCTTTGACTAGTTTTCATGTTGCTTTTCATTTGTGTATTTGGGCATTTTCTTAAAATATTATAAATTGTTAATTTTTTGTCACGTTTAAATGATGTCAGCGATTTTTTTGTTTTGTTTTTTGTTTGTTTGTTTTTTCATATTTGGGCAGGATTTGTAAAAAACTGGTCCACTCCTTTTCTCATACCGTTGCAGTGTGAGGTATCTTTCAAGGGCTCCTTTAACTCAGGGACGTAAGCTTGCTTGCCCTATTGCAGTGTCACTGCGCACAAGGCCTGCAAAACATTTATCTCTCTTTCCAGAGGGACAGAGACACAGTGGAGCAACTTACTGCTTCCTTGTTACCACTTTTATGAAAATCAGCTCTAGGATATGGAGGAAAGATGGTAAAGCAATCTTCAGCCATCTCTTCCTGCTCCCCTCAAACCTTGTAGCAGCAGCAGCAGCTTGATGGATGACATTCCCCAGCAGGGATGGAGCAGGCGGCGGTATTACCATGGAGAAAGTATTAACATGGAGCCTCTCAGTCCTTTCTCAGCTCATCGATTTGGGCTGCTACATGACCCTAACTTCCTAAAGGGGCCACTGGACTGGAGACATTGAAACATGCATCCACCCTGGGGGATGCGTTTTGCTTTGGCTTGGGTCTTTTGTCATCCTTATTCATCCATTGCCACGATCCACCTCTTTCATGCTTCATCTTCTTAATGCTTTCCCGGTTTCCAATACTAAAGACCTGAATATTGTGGATATATGTCGATACGCGTAAGGTAGTACGGTATTTACCCCATCTAAATACAGTATATTTGCCTTACCTGTACAAGTATGCCTTGAGATTTGATCTGCATTAAAACAGCACTCAGCACAAAACATTTAGAAGGGTTACGTCAAGCCACTTTAATATGCCATTGCTCAAAAATAGCAGTTTGCTAGAATTTAAATTGATTGATTGGCCCTTTGACTCCTCAACTCAAAGGTATAGACTATGGATGTTTCTTTGGCATCTAATAGAAAGTGTTTCATTAATGAAAAAATAATGGGCACTCCGGTTTCCTCCCACATCCCCAAAAAATGCATTAATTGAAGACTTTAGATTGCCCCTAGGTCTGATTGTGAGTGCGACTCTTGTTTGTATGTGTGTGCCCTGTGATTGGTTGGCAACCAGTTCAGGGTGTACCCTGTCTCTTGGCTGATGACAGCTGGGAGAGCCTCCAGCACTCCTACAACGTTTGTGAGGATAAGCAGTTGAGAAAATGGATGGATGGCTATCTATCTATTTACCCAAAATGTACATTTTCTGACCTTAGCTATGGTACCTCTGAGTTTTAAAGAAAAAAGGTCACCCCTTCGCAACTGCCTTTACCCATTTTAAAGTTGCTTTGGATTTTATGAGAGAAACGAACATCATCGCCATTGGTTAAAATGGCGCGAAGGCCATACAAAATGTTTTTTTCTGGTATACGATTAAATTGTATGGAGCATGGGGATGATTTTACACACACATTTTATAACCACCTAAACCTAAAATCGTCTGTCTCTAAATGAGAAGATACTTTGATAACACTCATTTATTTATTTATTTTGGGATCTCTTTCATTCCCACAATTTCAATCCTCTGTATGTGTAACGCACATAGAAGAATTGCCAATAAACTCACCTTGAACCTGAACAAGTAAAAACACTTGCCCCACTCAATTTTGTAGCTTGCAACGTGAAGAAAAAAAAGGCCCAATTTGCAGTAATAGCAACATTTCCTCGAAGGAAGAACTTTATAAGTCCCACCTGCAGTATTTTTCAGTATGTTTTCAGTGATTTTACACAAGTTCTCGAATTTCAATGTGTTATTTTGGTTAGCTGGGGCAGAGAGGCCCAGACTCTCCTCTCTCTGGTCACTTTGTCCAGCAATGGCGGAATCCAAAAGCTTTCCCAAGCCAGCCAAGAGGCATAGTCTCACCAGGTTCCTCAGACTTCTCCAGAGCCTTCTCCTTGCGGTGCACCATGTCTGGAATATCCCACCAGTGAAGCATCCTCACCAGATTTCTGAGTCACCTCATCTGGCTGGTATCGATCCAGAGTCCTGAATCTACTCTCATCTAGCTCCTGCTGGATGACAGAGCTTCTCCCCCCATCTTTAATGGAGAGCTCAGCTACCCCATTGAGGAAAGTAATTTGGGTCACTTGTTTGACGTTACCCTTTCAGTCACTTCACAAAGCTCAAGACCAGAGGGGAAGGTTGGAAAAAGATAGACCAGGAAATCCAGATGTGAACCATTCCAGTGAGTGCCCCTTAATATTGCACCTGTCCTTAAGATTACAAACAGAATCTTTGGGTGGTGTCCAATGCTCACTAGAAACAAATTGGACTTAGTGATGGCACTTTTTATTCAATTATTCACATACTCCAACAGTCATTGCATCTTAAAACAGCAACATTTCTTTTTGAAATTTCTCCATTAATATCAAAAGTAAACATAAGCAGCGTGTTTAGCTCGTCTTTGGTCTACGTTGCCCAGACTGTGTTGCAAACTAAAGCAGCGGTGGTAGACGCTGTCATTATAAAACACATTGATGGGCTGCGTGAGTACTGTAACATTTGTAATTCTGAGTGTACGTCTTTAAGACCGGGGGCGGGTGTAAGGTAAACTACGAAAAAGAGAGTGTGGCGTAGCAGCTGTCATTGTTAGAGAAAGTTCCGTGTGCTGCCTAAAAGAAACCAGTGGTTTCTTCTTTTCATTTTTTACAGTATGTAAGTGAATCGCGCCATTGGATGTAGCAACCAGTCATCCGTCACTCATTAAATCACATTACAAAATTCCACAAACTGAATAGCTGTATGTTATACTTTCAATTTGCATTGGATTATTTTTTTGCGCGCAACACACAATATCTGCGAAGAGACTGCATCAGCGGAGCACAATTGCGGATGCGCGCAGTTTAGAGGGAACATTGGCTGAGGTCTTTTTTTGGAAGGCCGTCCCGCGATCGACCAAGACCAAGTAACCCCTGCCTTAGATGCATTTTGCCAAATGTGGAAGTAGTTATTATTTAACATCCTCCCGGGGATTTCTGAATTTTTTAGGATTTGAATACCCTCTTCAGGATTGCTGAGGGTGTAAAACTGGCCAGCTGTTCCTTCAACAAAAACAAAAAAAAATCCTTTTCACAAATGTCAAAAAAAAAGTTTCATCATTGGCAGATTACTAGCAGCCCTTATTCCGCTACGACCTCCTGCAATGTCTTTATGTCTCAATTGACTGTCTGTTGTCATCATGTACAGTATGTCGCACTTGAGCAGATCCTGGCATACTTGGCAAATTAAGATGACTCTGGTTCTGAAAACCACAATGCTCCTGCTGAATCTGTTTGCCATTCCAACGGACCCTCCTCTCCAGAACGCCCAACCACATTTCCATCAAAGGTGAGTAATGTGATCTCTTTGTAGTTCTAACACACCTTAAAGCCTCACTTATCAATCAAAACATTCCAGCAGAATTTGGAGGAATGGTAACTCGTCCACCCCGGGGCCTTTCCACCGAGGACTTTTTAGCCATAGTAGAAGGTACACTACAGTATGTTGTCATAATTGACCAGTAATCAATTTTGTGACACCTGATCTTTCTGTTTTTCCTCTCGGTGAGGACTATTACAATTGGGAATTGATAATGTGTAGTGGCATTTTTCCCCCCAAGTATTCCCAGACTGTCCCATGTCCCTCCTCTGCTTTCATTCACTAGCCGCAAAGAAAAGGTACACCTCGAATTGAACTCCAATCATAGATACTATATGTATTGCCTTCACAAAGAAATTATCCATTTTGCAGACCAACAAAGGCCTGATTCCAACAAATTCTTAATGAAGGCAGATTTTAATACAACTTTATTTTATTTCAGTAGTAGTTCATGAATATTTTAAGTCCCTGTAAAGTGAAAATGAACACAGCTTCTATATCTGACACACTATAGTGAAGTCTGTTGTTAACAACCCTGATACATTTGAATTATTAAAAAAAATATCAGCAAGTAAATAATTATAAAATGTGGTTTCAAAATTGTTCCCCTTCTTTCCCTCACTCTTCTGCCATCTTTCTGTGATGTGAGCGCACTCAGAGCCGACTACAAAGTGCATTAAAGCGGCCAGGAACCAGAAGACTGGCTTTGCATCTCAAACCTACAGAGGAGCACCCGAGGCGGCTTGGTCACATGTGGAAGCTCAGTTGTTGCAGTGAGCCAACAGCTAAGGTAACAACAGCTAACCCCTGTAAACGCTGCTCTGATGAATCTACCTGTAAAACTTTAGCTCACTGGACAATAAATTAGATTGTCTATAAATGGAATTCACATCAAAACACCGAAGGGCTCCTTCGTTCGGCAGGGAAATGTGCAAGCGCATATCTATTAAATACAATGCACGTCTGCCGGCTTGCTCGATCAGCACCAACACTCCCCGTGGCACTCTTCACCACATTTAAATTCAAATGCCTTTAAATAAACATTGTTAATTATCTCCTATTCTTTAATTGTTTTAAATAAAAAGAAGATGAATACTTGAACCTGGGTATTATTCAAGTTCGAGAATAAAGAAAAGAATGAAGTTGATTGAGTTATCAACAATTAAGTTTTTTGATTGCATAAAAGTAAAGCACATTTGTACATCTCGTCGCAATCTCAAAGTACTTGTGTATGATGAGGAAAAGAATGTTTTTCCCCCCGATATTACATTTTATAAACAATGCAGCCGTATGGGGGCACAAACCAATGCAATCTGTAGGCCGGTCCCAAGCCCGGATAAATGCAGAGGGTTGCGTCAGGAAGGGTATCCGGCGTAAAAACTGTGCCAAACAAATATGAGCGTTCATCTAAAGAATCCCATACCGGATCGGTCGTGGCCTGGGTTAACAACGCCCGCCCCCGGCACTGCTAACCTCCAGGGCGTCGGTGGAAATTCAGCTACTGTGGGTCGAAGACAAAGAAGAGGAGGAAACCGGATCCAGCGTCGGAAGAAAAAGAGGAATGCACAGAGCCTACAACTGAGTGTAAGGACTTTGAATGTTGGGACTATGACAGGAAAAGCACAGGAGTTGGTTGACATGATGATTAGGAGAAAGGTTGATATTCTGTGCATCCAAGAGAGCAGGTGGAAAGGTAGTAAGGCTAGAAGTTTGGGAGCAGGGTTTAAATTATTCTACCACGGAGTAGATGGGAAGAGAAATGGAGTAGGGGTTATTTTAAAGGAAGAGCTGGCTAAGAATGTCTTGGAGGTGAAAAGAGTATCAGATCGAGTGATGAGACTAAAATTTGAAATTGAGGGTGTTATGTATAATGTGGTTAGCGGCTATGCACCACAGGTAGGATGTGACCTAGAGTCGAAAGAGAAATTCTGGAAGGAACTAGATGAAGTAGTTCTGAGCATCCCAGACAGCGAGAGAGTTGTGATTGGTGCAGATTGTAATGGACATATTGGTAAAGGAAACAGGGGCAATGAAGAAGTGATGGGTAAGTACGGCATCCAGGAAAGGAACTTTGAAGGGCAGATGGTGGTGGACTTTGCAAAAAGGATGGAGATGGCTGTAGTGAACACTTATTTCCAGAAGAGGGAGGAACATATAGTGACCTACAAGAGCGGAGGTAGAACCACGCAGGTAGATTATATTTTGTGCAGACGATGTAATCTGAAGGAGGTTACTGACTGTAAAGTAGTGGTAGGGGAGAGTGTAGCTCGACAGCATAGGATGGTAGTATGTAGGATGATTCTGGTGGTGGGTAGGAAGATTAAGAAGACAAAGGTAGAGCAGAGAACCATGTGGTGGAAGCTGAGAAAGGAAGAATGTTGTGCGGCCTTCCGGAAAGAGGTGAGACAGGCTCTCGATGGACAACCGAAGCTCCCGGAAGACTGGACGACGACAGTCAAGGTGATCAGAGAGACAGGCAGGAGAGTACTTGGTGTGTCATCTGGTAGGAAAGGGGAGAAGGAGACTTGGTGGTGGAACCCCAAAATACAGGGAGTCATACAAGGAAAGAGATTAGCGAAGAAGAAGTGGGATACTGAGAGGACTGAGGAGAGGCGAAAGGAGTACATTGAGATGCGACGTAGGGCAAAGGTAGAGGTGGCAAAGGCTAAACAAGAGGCATATGAAGACAAGTACACCAGATTGGACACGAAAGAAGGAGAAAAGGATCTCTGCAGGTTGGCCAGACAGAGGGATAGAGATGGGAAGGATGTGCAGCAGGTTAGGGTGATTAAGGATAGAGATGGAAATGTGTTGACTGGTGCCAGTAGTGTGCTTAATAGATGGAAAGAATACTTTGAGAAGTTGATGAATGAAGAAAATGAGAGAAGAAAGAGTTGAAGAGGCAAGAGTGAAGGACCAGGAAGTGGAAATGATTACCAAGGGGGAAGTCAGAAAGGCACTACAAAGGATGAAAAATGGAAAGGCAGCTGGTCCTGATGACATACCGGTAGAGGTATGGAAGCAATTTGGAGAGATGGCTGTAGAGTTTTTGACCAACTTATTCAACAGAATACTAGCGGGCGAAAAGATGCCTGAAGAATGGAGGAAAAGTGTTCTAGTTCCCATTTTTAAGAACAAAGGGGATGTTCAGAGCTGTGGGAACTATAGAGGAATAAAGTTGATGAGCCACACAATGAGAGAAGTATGTTAAAATAGTACAGGACATGTATGATGGCAGCAGAACAATGGTGAGGTGTGCCTTAGGTGTGACAGAGGAATTTAAGGTGGAGGTGGGACTGCATCACTCTGAGCCCCTTCCTGTTTGCAGTAGTAATGGATAGGCTGACAGATGAGGTTAGACTGGAATCCCCTTGGACCATGATGTTCGCAGATGATATTGTGATATGCAGTGAAAGCAGGGAGCATGCAGAGGAACAATTGGAAAGATGGAGACATGCACTGGAAAGGAGAGGAATGAAGATTAGCCAAAGTAAAACTGAATATATGTGCGTGAATGAGAAAAGTGGAGGGGGAAGAGTGAGGCTACAGGGAGAAGAGATAGCGAGGGTGGACGACTTCAAATACTTGGGGTCAACAATACAGAGCAATGGAGAGTGTGGTCAGGAAGTGAAGAAACGGGTCCAAGCAGGTTGGAACAGCTGGCGAAAGGTGTCTGGTGTGTTATGTGACAGAAGAGTCTCTGCTAGGATGAAGGGCAAAGTTTACAAAACAGTGTTGAGGCCGGCCATGATGTACGGATTAGAGACGGTGGCACTGAAGAAACAACAGGAAGCAGAAATGGAGGTGGCAGAAATGAAGATGTTGAGGTTCTCGCTCGGAGTGACCAGGTCGGATAGGATTAGAAATGAGCTCATTAGAGGGACAGCCAAAGCTGGATGTTTTGGAGACAAGATTCGAGAGAGCAGACTTCGATGGTTTGGACATGTTCAGAGGCGAGAGAGTGGGTATATTGGTAGAAGGATGCTGAGGATGGAGCTCCCAGGCAAAAGAGCGAGAGGAAGACCAAAGAGAAGGTTTATGGATGTGGTGAGGGAAGACATGAGGGCAGTTGGGGTTAGAGAGGAAGATGCAGGAGATAGGCTAAGATGGCAAAAGATGACACGCTGTGGCGACCCCTAACGGGACAAGCCGAAAGGAAAAGAAGAAGAAGAAGAAGATTACATTTTATAAACATGAGACATGATAATAAATGAAATGATAGGAGTATAATGCTGTTTTAATTTTAATTTTATTTTATTTGAGTACAAAGGCAGTCATTGATGATGAGGTGGATTATTTAATCATTTTTGTACCTTTGATAATATTTGACTTAACCAGTCATTGATGGTGTCGTGGTACACTCGCTTGACTGTGACACACGCAGCGTGGGTTCAGTTTCCACTCAATGACAGCGTGAATGCGAGTGCAAATGGCTGTCTGTGTCTTTATGTGCCCTGCAACTGACTGGCGACCAGTTCAGGGTGTAAGCTGTCTTTCACCCGAAGTCAGCTAGGATAGGCTCCAGCAACCCTCACCTGGGTCAGCATGATACTACCACCCCCATGCTTCACAGTAGGGATGGTGTTCTTGGGATGAAACTCATCATTCGTCTTCCTCCAAACACGGTTAGTGGAATTATGACCAAAAAGTTCCATTTTGGTCTCATCTGACCACAAAACTTTGTCCCATGACTCCTCTGTATCATCCAAATGGTCGTTGGCAAACGTAAGACAGGCCTTGAGATGTGCCGGTTTAAGCAGGGGAATCTTCCGTGTCATGCATGATTTCAAACCATGAGGTCTTAGTGTATTGCCAGCAGTCACCTTAGAAACGGTGGTCCCAGCACTTTCTAGCCCTTTGCAGCTGTGTGGAGTTGTACAATTTTGTCTCTGGTGTCTTTGGACAGCTCTTTGGTCTTGCCATGTTACAAGTTTGAGTCTTACTGCTTGTATGGGGTGGACAGATGTGTTTATGCAGCTAATGATCTCACACAGGTGCATCTGATTCAGAATAATACATGCAGTGGAGATGGACTTTTAAAGGTGGACTAACAGGTCTTTGAGGGTCAGAATTCTAGCTGATAGACAGGTGTTCAAATACTTATTTGCAGCTGTATCACACAAATAAATTGAATAAACTGAATTTTTCTTTTGAGATTATCTAAAATTTCAGACCCCTCCATGATTTCCAAGTGGGAGAACTTGCAATATAGCAGGGTGTTCAAATACTTCATTTCTTCACTGTACCTGTATAGATAAACCATAGTTCTGTTCAACAGTTTTCAAGGGATGCACTTTGTTGTTTGAATGAAATTTTTTTCTGCGGCTTTTATTTACAGAACATGAGCACATTTTTGTGCGATGACAGGAATAAAGAAAGAATAAACATTTGAAGAGGCAAAACCATTGGTTTGTTTTAACAGATAGGCCAGAGCTACTGAAATATCAGCTTTTCAACGCTATATCAAGTACAAACTACAGATTATATGATGATTATCCATCCATACATTTTCTGTAACGCTTATTCTCAATAGGGTCGCGGGCACGCTGGAGCCTATCCCAGCTATTTTTAGATGAGAGGCGGGATACACCCTGAACTAGTTGCCAGCCAATCACAGGGCACGTACAAACAAACAAGCATTCACACTCACATCCACACCTACGGGAAAGTTAGAATCTTCAATCAACCTACCACTCACATTTTTGGGATGTGGCAAGAAACTCTGAGAAAACCTACACAGCCACGGGGAGAACATGCATTTTCCACACAGGCGGGGCCAGGATTTGAACGCCAGTCCTCAGAACTGTGAGGCAGGTTTACAGTACTAACCAGTCTAATATGATGATAACATTAAATATACAAATATCAAGTTAAAATATGATCTGTAATTAATATTGTCCATGAAAAGCAAAAATTTATCGGTTTTCGGTATTGGCTGAAAATTTTCACATCATGTGTCATTAATTTCTGTATTTCAAATGTCATCTCTTAATTCACTTTACAGGGTCTTTTGTGAGAATTTCATTTTTCTATACTTGGAATAGAGTATGTATGTTTATGAAGATAGTCATGTCGTGGCCTTTACCACAGAGCATAGCTCCACTGTAGAAATACATGTATTGCACCTCACTATGTGCCTCTGTCAAGAAAATTATAATAATACAAGCATTTGAATGGTAGGGAGGCTCTGAGGTCCTTGCACAACAATCAGGAAAAATGCAAAGCTCTCGTGGTTTGATTAGAGGGTCCACAGGGGACAACTGGGAGGAGGCTTAATTAAAAATCATCTAGATGAAAAAGGCTGGGAAAAATTCCCATTTTTGTTGGGGAGCTCCTGGCACCTCCAGGGTTGTAGAAGCAACTGTATCTGTGCCTAATCACACTGTTGGAATAGAGGAGGACCCACCAGCCAACTGGCGAATGGAGATTGAAAAATGAACACAATTTGCATGTGCATGGGCTGCCTGGGTTACAGAGTCCAGATGCAAACATAGTTTTGCTTCAGTTGACAGCACTCCCTGGCTTGCTTACTTATGCTTTCATTTTTTTCCTCCGTATGCTGTCCATTTGTGAGCACGTAGCTGACTAAACTAAATGCACATCAATAAACTGTACATACATTCGGGTGAATACAACAATGAATCAAACACACCTCTGTGGCACCGGTGAAATATATTCACAGGCCACCTCAGCCAGTTTCTTTGTGTAAACTCGTCTACCTGGTTTTGTAGATCACGGCACAGTATGGCAATGCAGCCTGTCTCAAACAGCCATTAAAAATAATGAGATGACCGTTTACGCCGTCTGTTACTTGTAAACAATCAATATCACACAGGGACTTCTGAAACACTGAGGGGAGCTGAGCGGAAGGCCACTATAGCTGTGTAGATTTACTTTAAAAAAAAAACCTTGTTGTCCTTGGACTGGTTGGACTGCTGAGATGCTGTCCAAGTGGAAGCCTCTATCAAAACATAAACACGACAAATTTCAACACATCTTCAGCATACTTCTGGAAAAACAGGGAGTTATTATGTGTTAGTCTGTTTTTTAAAAGTCATGTGTTGGCTTTTTGATCATACAGTATGCATGGGGACATCTGGTGTTTACATGAATCCAACAGAAGAACATATTGAGGCATTAATGCAGTAAAAAGAGAGTGAAGGTGCTTCCTTCTGAAAAGTAAAGTACATCATTTGTCCTTGTCTGTCTGAAATTAGGAAGGCTGCCTGCATGTGCCATACAATATCACTGAAGTGAACTTGTTTACTAATCACCTGCTGGTTCTTGGCAGAAGGACAGCACTTTTTAATGAGGTGTGTCTGTGCCTGCACACTGCTCATACACATTGGTACATGTCTGTACACTATGCAATTCAATTGAAGAAAATATGTATTATTAAAGACTAATTGCCGATGTCTGACAAATGGAAATATTTTTTTTTAAGTAATGGGAGGAAAAGAGTATGGAAATGGAAAGCAAGAGTTCACGATCCAAGGCATGCCATCCATTCTCAATGGCACTTTTCCTGTCCACGGTCGCAGGCTGCTGGAGTCTGTCCCTGCTGACTTCGGGTGAAAGGGAGACTACATTCTGAAATGGTCGCCAGTCAGTAACAGAGCAAATAGAAAACAGACCACCATTCGCACTCACATTCAAACCATTACTGAGAAGGAACTGAATCCACCCTGCCAACACCAAAGTCAAGCAAATGTTGTTGTGCAAGGACCATCAGTGACTTCCAAGGTCTACCTAATGTACCAAATGTGGGAAAGAACATACTACGGCATGGGCGCAACATGCAGCTAGATAATGGTAATAAATCTGTTGTGAAAGGAACTGAAGATGTTGAATGTACTTTAATGGTCAAGTCTTCCTCTTTTGTGATTGGATTGTTACTGTACATGTATGTGTGTTTTTCATGTGTAGCTCCATCCATTCATAGCTTGTCTATGCTTTTCTTAAATAAACATTCAGCCCCCAGGAGGATTTAGAGAACAGAAAATACAACTCATTCTTTCCTCAGGTCTAAAATGACCTCCTTACCAGATATTAACTCCATGTGTCCTGTAAAAAAAATCTGGAAATAAACATGTTGCATCATTTGCATTTCAATTGCTTTAATAAGCCACAGCCAAATAACTCCAACTGTAAACATTGTCCCAATAATGGAGATGGCAGTGTGAAGGAAAATACAGAAGGTAAATCCATTTTTTTTAGAATTGAGTAAACAGCTGGGCCATGCTGTGTTGAATGTGTTGAACACAAAGAGAAAAGAATAGCCCAATCTTTACCAAAACATAACAATTCCCCTGATTTTTCATCAAGAGACACCTCTACTAACAACAACTTGACTTGCATCTGAACTTTGCCTGGGAAAAGAAGATAAAGAAGGGCCAGATGGAGTAAGAAGAGTGATAAGGCTAACAACACTGACTGGTTAAAACAATGGTCAGAATAGCAACTAAATGAGTTCTGTAAAGGGATGCTGGGAGAACTGGACAAATCTGAAATAAGCTATTTGCTGAGGAATATATTAGCAGGCATTCTTCCAAAAATCCCTGGTTAATATGACTACATTGCTCATCGAAGTAACAAGTGAATCAATCTCACAATGCAGTAGAACAGAAGATGCCATATATATATATATATATATATATATATATATATATATATATATATAATATATATATATATATACACACCGTGAAAGCCTCCATTACACAATATAATCTTAATCCAAGTGTTTCACTTTGGTAACGGGTCTTTTTTTTTTTTTTCCCTGCTGTTATTGGAGACAAGCGTGATTTCAGGCGTATTCTTTTTCGTTGGGTTTTGTATCTTCGTCATTGGTTTTTGCCACTTTCTTCTTTAAGGTCGGAAGACTGTCAGCATTGAAACTGATTCCCGGAGAACCAGAATGTTTGTCTTGGTTCCAATCTGTTCTGTATTCTCATGCCCAACCCTTGATACAGGCCTTTGGAGTTCCAGAAAAATTAAGATGTCATATCAAATATGGCATCAGTCAGTGGTTTAAGTAGTTTATGAGAAGTGAGTTCACAGGTTGCATTGTTTCATGTCCTTTAGAGATTGTTATGCCATTGTTTCTCACATTGAACATAAATTTGCAATCTGTAGCCGTTTTACTTCACTTGGGGATGAAAACTTTTTTTCTAGATGAAAAATGTGTGGTTGTGATGAAATTTCTCATTGGGGCCCTTTCAAATGTTCATCCGTAACAGCTCCATATGGGTTCAGAGCACACTGAATCTTTGATGGAAGCAGAAAGCCTCTCCATCTTGGTCTGCATTACAATCTTGAACTGTATGTGAACTCTTGTGAATTGACTGTCAGAGAATAAATTGGAGAAATAAGAAGCCAAAGTTATTTTCTTTAGCAGTCCTGGCATTTCAACATAAATTGGTATGCTCTGAAATCCGGAGACAAATTTTTTGAAACCTCTTCCTCGCACCCTTCAAAAGAATCGGCTTCTCGAATGCTTCCCTACCGAGCTATTCTCGCCACACCCCACCGGGGAGACCTCGAGGCAAAATCAGAGAATGCCGCAGGGATTACATTTCCCATCTGGCCTGGATATGACTCGGGGTTCACCCAGAAGAGCAAGCCAACGTGACAGGAAAGATAGATGCGTGGCCTCCAGTAGCCTTGTGCCATAGCAGCTCAGAAATGTGCATTGATTAAATTTCCTCCCAGCGTGTGGGTCTGAAAATGAGAAAACTGGGTGACAAGGGTTCTAAAACACTTGTTCTGATTGGACTACTTTCTCTCACCGACTCTTTTCTGTGAAACTCACTTGTGACTGCACAACAAATGTGTTTTTAGGTATTGATAAAGAAAACCTGAACTGTAATAAATTAAATTAGTGTAAGTAATAAAGTCAACCATTGGACAAAATGTTTGGTGTTGAAGGAGGCATGTGGATGTGGTCAATAGTTTTATCTACTTTCCTCTAAATTTAAAGGTTAATACTAAATCTTTGGAGCAAAATTCAAATCCTGTCATTGATGGCTGCCCACACCTTGAAAATTGGTTCACTTTGTCAGTGACTTTTAATTTGATAATGATCAAGCTCCTTTGTCATTGGTATAGTGAGATTTAATGGTTGTTTTGCCACACAAAACACTCATTGTACACTGATTTTTAGCTTGTTCTTAAGATTAATATTGGTTACATGTTGTACCTACAGTATTGTGTCACATATGTTGTTTCGCATTCGTGCAGTTTATTATATTGTCAACAACAATTTTACGTCTTTCTTTCTTTCGGCTTGTCCCTTTCGGGGTCGCCACAGCGTGTCATCTCAGATGAACGCACATATGTTTGGCACAATTTTTACGCCGGATGCCCTTCCTGACGCAACCCTTCTCAGGGAGTGGAGGCCCCAGTGGGATACGAACCCACAACCCCTGTTTTACCAAACCAGTGCTATAACCAATTTTACGTCTTTCGATGTATGAAAATAACCCATATACAGTATTCGTGTGTCTGTAAACACTGTACTATTGAATGTGTGTAATACATTTGATTTTACAAAAAGATTTGTGCTTTTGAACAAAATTAAATATGAACAGTTTTTTTTGCAATGTTCATTCATCATCTCCTTATGGTTATCTGGGGTAAGATCACAGGGGCAGCACACGAAGCAGGGAGGCGCCGACTTATTTCTCCCGAGCCACTTTGTCTAACCCTTACAGGATGATCCCCAGGCATTGCCAGGCCCTTAGAGAGGCATAATCTGTTAGCGTGTCCTGGGTCTTCCACAAGTCCTCCTCCCGTTGGGACATCGAACACCCTACCAGGGAAGTGTCCGGAAGCCATCCCAATCAGATTCCCAGGCCGTATCATCGGCGCCACTCGGGGACCCTCTCAGATAACCCAGCTATTTGCATAGCTAGCTTCCATTCATGAATGTTTTCTTTCAGCAATTACCCACGGCTCATGACCATCATTGAGAGTGGGAATGAGCATTAACTGGTAAATTTTTCACCAAGGAAGGGTGATTCAAAGTTCACATCAGTTGCTTCAAATAAACCACCTTTCTTTTTCCCACTCCATTCTTCCCTCACTTGTGAACAAAACCCAAAGATACTTCAACTCCTCTACTTGGAAAGGATCTTGTGACATGAACTGGACACTCCACCCTTTTTTGACTGAGAACAATGTTCTCAGATTTTCTGATTTTCATCCCAACTGCTTCATAGTTCGCTGAGAACTGCTTGAGTGAGAGCTGATTGCTGGTTAAAGGAACCAACAGAACCAAATCATCTGTCGAGGCCTCAGCTGCACTGAAAAACTCCTTCCAAAAAGGTTATAAGCACGAATGGTGAAAAAAGCCTGATTTGGCAGAGTCCAATCCTCATGCAAAACAAATCTGATTTACTGGTGGCAATGTGGATCAAACGCTGAAGGCAACTGCACAGAGACTGAACGGCCCATGTCAAGGGATCTGGTACCGCTTAACACACACACAGCATTATATGAGCGACATGGTCAAATACTTTCTCAAAGACTGTAAAGTACATGTAGAATAATGGGAAAACTCCTGATTACACTAACACCCGCGAAGGTGTAGAGCTGCTACCAGCGGTGAGGTGGCAATTCAGAATTTTAGGACAGCTGCCAAACGGCACGTCCATTCCAGGCTGACCTGGACAAGCGTTTTTGAAGAGAATAATTCCGATATAATTTCTAATACACAGAGGCATCTTAATTAAACATAAATACAGACAACTATTTAGCAAAAAAAAAAGATGACTTATAGGGTAGCCTTATGTCAACAAAGTCATTCATGAGCGTATTGGTCGTTTTTTTCCCTCTGGAATTTTAGAAATCTGTGTTGGAGCTTACTTACTAGACAACGCAGGTAATCTATACCCAATTCCACTAGGCATCCACTCTTTGAATGTAGTCTGCTACATCATTTGACTGCGCACCATTATCCATGTCCATTAATTTCATCTCACCCATTCACTTTGAAGAGAACATCCATTAAATATGTTGCACATTAAGTCATGCAGGAGGAATCATGATTTGTTTGAATTAACCTTGAATTAATATGTAGCTAGGGCAAAAGCCAAGAGCAAAAATGTCGAGATGCATGGAGAAGATTTTATTAAGTGGTAAAACGGTGACCTCATAATGATCATTGGCTTTCCTCATCAGTCACACTTGGTCTTTGCTTAAATTTAAGATCAAAACTTCTGCGAGAGTGATGGAAATGTCTGAGATGAAGCAGCTGGGGAAAAGATGTTGGGATTTCTACTGATTAAAGAAAGAGCCCAAATGATTCGTAATTTGGTCATGTCTAGCTTCACTTTTTTTTTTTGTCCTGTTTAGATCAACCAAAATGGAAAATCTGCAACTCATTTATGGGGTTTTACTGTCACAGTGGAGTTTTTAAGATTCCTCTGTGGTTTCTTGGTTTTATAATTGAAGTTTGTTGAGACTCAGTCGAACAGAACAGAATTTCCAGAGGGGGAAGAACGACAAAGACAAATCGCTAATTGTAAGGATGAGAAATCCTTCTGAAATTTAAACATTACATCTACAACAAGGAAACGTTAAGTATGGATGTTGCACGAGACTGTCGCATTACACTCAGTGAGGCAAGGTCAGGACAAGACAGGACAGGACAAGGGCAGGAGAAGAAACATGGAGGAAAAGGGTCGTGAACTCGGCTATACAACTGAAGTGTGCTAAGAATAATTAAGTGAATTGTAGAAGTCCATAGAACCAGAGTATAACTGGGGGTATACACAAGTGATTTACAACTCATATGGATAAGTTATTTGTTGCAATAAGTGAGTGGTCTCACACCCAGTGAAGGGGGCTCAGGGGTATGTGCTTATGGACACATGCAGGTGATTTGACACCATTTTAGATGCACAGAGACTGACAAAAATGTCTTATAATTGCTGTGCCTGCGCCGCGGAGGACCTCACCCAATCAATCAAGGGAAACCCGAAAACTACAGAGTGGACAGGACACATCCCAGGCATAGAGGATCCCAGGGCGGTCCGGCATCTCCACCCACAACCAATGCCCCCCCACCACAACCTCCCCACATGCCTCGCAAGCAAACCACCCCACCCCCAGGATAGCAGGACACACCCCAGAACCCACAAGGCTGGCAGTGGGGTCAGGCCCCACCTAGCCCAAGGATGGGAGAATGCCCTTATTTGCTGGAAAGGAGGGCGGATAGAGGCACCCGATAAAGAACTCTAAGAGGGGAAACCATTGAGCAGCTACGGGCCATGGGAGGGGAGCCCCAACGCCAAACAGTCCAGCTCAACCCGGCCTCAGGATTACTGCCATACAACTAATTTGAACCCCCACTCCCAGTTACTTCAACTGCCAGGTCCCCAACCAGGAGTCATTGGCCCTATCCCATGAATTAGTGATGATCACTGATGAAGAAGGCTGCCACACACAGACCCACAGCACCGACCCCAGGACCCCCGCCCCTTCCCAAACCAGCTAGGGACAAAAAAAAAAAAAAAAAAAAGCGCAGCAGGTCACAGCCTGCAGGGGACCACTCAGCACCCCCCTTAGGAAGAGGAAGAGGCTAGCACTGCGGGACACAAGGTCATGTCTCGGTTCCAAACCCTCACCGACACTCATTTGTTTTCAGCCACAGTTTAATGTATCATGCAGCTAAATTTTGAGACACTTGGCCATTACACAGGAACTGTGAAACCGAAGGTCAAATACAGTTTTTAAGCTTCCCTTGAGCAAAATGAAGAACACCTAATTTAAATTTTAAAAAAAGATATTTAATTTTGGCACTCTTCATTGTGTCATTTGCTGAGATGTTGAAAATCCAAAGAAATGTCACGCAACAATCATATTACTGCTAACATCATCCAGTCTGCAAGCAAAGCCAATTATCTCCATTATAACCACCACAGTAAGCTTTCCGGTCTACAGCATAGAACGAGAAGTGAAACAAGACGGTTGGATGGTTGTGGGATGTCAATGAAAGAGCAAGTTGTTGGGTGCCAGGGTAGTGTAATGTAGTATACTGGGAAGGAATGAATCAGTGGAATGAAAAATGAGAAAATTCAATTCATCAGACCATTGTCAGCGTGTCCCCCCCATGGATTCATCAGGCTTGCTTGCTTGTCATTCCAGCTGCTTGCAGCATCTTTTAAATGAGACTCACAGCAACAGGGAGTGAGACTGTGTTTCATTTCAATATGTGGTGTTGCATCTAGTGAGCAGGTCCGTATAAAGAAGGGTGTGAGGAAAAATAGAAACAGACGGAGCGGTTAGGTGCTGAAGATGTAAAAAAGTAAATTAACACTTCTTAAAACAAAACTAAAAAGAACAAGAAGAACAGAAAATAGGAGAGAACGGATAAGTAATTTGATTTCATTAAATCACTGACCCCAATGCCTTTCACTTGATGCATTGTTACAAGATGTTTAAAGTGATTTGTGGAATATAAAACCTATAAAAGCACAAGATCAGGAAAGTAGAGCAAAGTAGACCTCAGGAAGTCTAGAGCTGAGATTTGAACCCTGAACCTCAGAGCCAGTGCTAACCATTAGGTCACTGTGCTATATCAATTTTATGAATGCAATTTTTAAACGTTTATTACAACATTTATGTTTTATATAACTGCTTAATATTTATGAAAAAATAAATGAACATAATACCGTATTGTCTTGATGTAACTGCATGAAAAATTATTGAAATGTCTGGTTTTAAATGTTTCCAATAAATGATAATAAAGATAATCTAGTTCAAGGACTGGTGTCACAAGAGATATATTTCAGATCCAGACAGGTTTTTCCCCTTCAAAATAATACCTCTGGAATCTAGCACACTTTTCTAGTCCTAGATCCTAGAATCCTCCGCAGCTTCGTCATTATGGTCATATTGATGTTGACTTGGTTGGTCGCCTTGATTTTGGGAAAGTGGAAAAAGTACATACTTGGAGCTAAGTTAGGGAATCAGGATAGTTGCTGCAGCACAGGCCTCCTCTCCTAGGCCAGGAACTGTCAGATGCTTAGGGTATTATGAGCAGGTGCATTGTTGTGGTCAATGCCGACGCAAAAACCAAAACTCTCACCAATTCCTGATCACTGAATGAAACAAAGGCTACAAAATCTTTTTGTACATCTGCTGGATGGTCATCTGGTCCATGGAAGAAACTCATGGATTATCATTTGAGTTTAAGATGTTCCTGTTTTGACATCAGTCCTGAAAACTTTTCTGACACACCTCATATAGTTGTGATAGTATAAGCTGTGATGGACATGATTTTAAATGTTTTTAATTTCAGTCACATACAGCTTGTCATATACAAAAATGCAAATGCACGTGGGCCAGACTTTGGACACCCCTGTTCTATATATACTGTATGACCACAGTGTACTATACATCGCAATCTTAATGTGTTTGTTAGATTACAAACGCTATTAAAACACAGGTGTCCTACACAATTATACTTGAATGTACCAGATGCCGTTCCTTCAGAGTCCACACACACAAAAATGGGGATGATAATTTCAAGGTTTGGACATGCTAAAACAGATGCTAACTTCATAACTTCACACAAACAGGTCTGGAGGATCACTAACTGGGAACAACCTTATGTGTGCCAAATGCTCTTTAATTGCCATGCAGTTCATTTCGCAAGTTCTGGTAGGTGTACATGCAAATACTAGATGAATTAGCAAGTACAATGTGATTTATCAAACCTGAGAACAATTGAGGTTGCTGATTTTGCATCTTTAAATAGCACATCTGAAGGGCACATGCAAAGTGAAAGATCTAAGGAAAACAAGGAAACGTGGTATTACCTATGAAAAAAAACCTCCCTTCAAATCTCCATTTCCTTGCATCTGGATCATTTCAGCACACAGTGATAATTGGTACTGGCCCCGATTTTCATTTTTCTGTAGCTCAGTAATATTTGTTTGCCTCTTTCACAAACTCTTCTAACGATATCACTTCAAACTTCCTTTTTCGCTTCTGATTCTTCCAAATTTTCCGTTGTGGGAACCATGAGAGCTACATAAAATGCAAAACCCTCTTTTAAATATAGGTGGTCTTCATCCCTTTTTTGGTGCACTCATACTTAGCGTGAAGTCAAGTTTTGCCTCACGTCATTCACTGGACTTTGATCACTGGTGTTTTACCAAAGAAAACGAGGGCCCTAGTTTTAGGTCATGTCTCACTAAAATCGCTGAGACTGCCCTGCATACTTGAGCCTATCCCAGCTGAGTTGGCGCGAGAGGCAGGGGACACTATGGACTTGTCGCCAGCCAATCGCAGGGCGCATACAAACAAAGAACAATTCACACATTCACACCTACGGGCAATTTAGGTTCTTCAATGAAACTACCATGCATATTTTTCTAACGTGGAAGGAAACCGGAGTACCTGGAGAAGTCCCAAGGAGGCTCTGGGAAAACATTCACACTCCACTCATGTGAGGACAGATTTGATTCCTGGTCCTCAGGACGGTGAGGCAGATGTGCCAATCAGTCAGCCACTAAGCCTGCAGAAGATCGTCTCCATTTATTGTTAATATTACATTTGTCTGTTAACCTTTTCCCCAATTTAATTATCCGAAATGATACAAGACGTTATGTTAGCTAATAATGAGTAATTGCGAGAGATGAAGAGGGGACGCCATCAGCAATTCAAATGAGTTTTAATTTCAGTCTCTAACCAGATGAGGCAGCTTTGTCAATCTCCAACTCACAGGCATTTGATGATGAGAGGGTGAAAGAAAATAACAGCATGAACCCATGGGAGAAGCCCATGGAAGAACCACAATGAAAGATAGAAAATGGAAGAAAGAAGAAAGAAGAAGCAAATACTAAGCAGCAGAGAAGTGAGGCAGAACGTACGTATGTATAGTGGTCAAACGGTCCTGTAGGCTGGGTGGAGTAGAACGCCACTGCCCCCTAAAGACGATAACAAGCACAATATGAGTAGCTCTCAATGAGAATGTGTCGATTTTTCTGCCATGATTGCTCCCAAAGCTGAAGCCCTTTGTGGAGAGGGAGCATTAATTCGCAAACGTGTGGGAGCAAGGTGAGCTTAGCGAGACACGAATAGTGATGCTGTGACGTTGGATGCATGACTGAGGGCCAGCGAAAGCTACCGGGAAGATTACCCCACTAGATTAAATGTTGTTCTTGCGTTCCTTCACTCAAGTGAAAATGTAATTTTCCTCATCAAGTACTGCAAGTGCTAGTATAAATACACCGCAATGACATTTCAAACGTCACGTGCAAAAGTTGCAATCATTAAAATGGCTCAAGCCCAAAAGCAGTGGGTTTTATAGATTTTCTTAAATGTCAAGATTGCGTTTTAAAATATACGACACACCCAAATAATTTTCCAATTGATCTCACTTTTTATAACAACATATCAGATACTGACTTTAAAATGGAAAAAAAAGTATACAACAGTGTGAGGTGAATACTGCCTCACGATCACTAAAGAATATAGTTACAGTTTAATCGCATGAATGCTGGCTAAAAGAATGATACACCTGATCCACACAACCAATGCAACCAAGGTGAGGTGTCACAACCAGTTTGCATTGCTTTGATCGTTGCATTTGCATGTATCACAGTACATTATATTCTGTTGTCCCCAGCCCACAATATTCAGAAAACCTACTGTGTCAAATCCTCTTTATAGCCAAACATGTCAAAAACACACGAGGAATTTGTCTCCGGTTGTTGGAGCCACTCTAACATGACAATAGACAGCCGTTTTGGCAGTAAGTACTTTGAGACAAAAACACTGCGGAGAATCACTTAGGCTCTAGCAATTTAATGCCAAGAGGGAAGACGGTGTTGGATTGTCTGTTGTTTTTGTTCAAAAGCACCTACCTGAGGGGGCCCCTGGAAGAGGTGATGACCAGGATGTGGAGGGTGCAAGAGGATTTTGCATGCTCTTATCTTAGTTCTGCCAGTATGGAAGTCCTCAAGAGTGGGTAGTTTTTGCTCTGTTTTAAGTTTTTTTTACTTTCATTTTTCATACGCTTGAGAGATGCTACAGTCAACTCGAATGGAATTCAAGTATTGTGCATATAGTGAGAGATAAAACATTTAGCTCGAGGTATTTGAAGAACAAAAGTAGACCATTTCAAAGTCCCTCAGCCATAATATTAGATACACATGCAAAATCCGGTGAGGGTAAGTCCAAGAGCTGTATCAACTTCTGATTTAATTTTCTACACCTCTACAAACAACAACCACAAACATTTTTGCATGAATACTGAAAAAATGTTGTACTGTCCTGCTCCATTGTTAAAACTTGCTTAACAGACATCCAACCATCATACAAAGGATGCAAAAGGACCCTTTGGATGGTGACGTGTTAAATATTTGTTTGAGATTATGTATATATATAATTTAAAAAATGTTTCATTATTATAATTTTAACACTAACAACAATTGCTCCACAAATATTAAATATTAGAGATTGACATAATTATTATTATGTATACACATATGTATGTTATGTATACACATGTATAAAGGGCCAACAAATACTGTAATTTCTGATGTATAATGCACAAACTTTCCAAAACTATTTTCTAAAAGTCAATAGAGCGCATTATATTTAGGTATAGATAAAAACAAAATCACATTGTATAGTCGTACACACGTAGATAGGGTGGCAAAAAAGGTGTATATTTACAATTCAATATGATATTCAATGTTTAATGCTACAAATTTATATGTATTACAGTAATGTGCGTCACCAACCTGAGATTCCTGACCTGCTTGCGGGAGTTTGCCATTTTATGGTCATTAGTGTAACATATTTGTTGCACCTGCACCAAACATCAGAAACCGCTGCCCGTGAGTTTGTTTTAACTTAAACTAAGACGAAAAAATGTCGGCTACAAGGGCTAGTTGTGCAGCCACTTAAAAAAAAAAAAAGTGTCATCACTCCTGCCGAAGAAGTGGGGAAACTGTGAAGCAGCGCGCCAGTTCAAAGTGGCCGAATCAAATGTGAGATTGTGGAGGATGACAAAGGAGAAAATAATCCATCATAAAGCACATGGTAGAGTTTTGGGATGTGGGAGAGTTGCACAGTTTCCAGAGATGGAGGAAGAGCTGCTAGATATTGTAGCCGAGAGGAAGGCAAGAGGCTGCGCTATTAGCTCGCCTCAAAGCGCTGAGAATAATGAGGAATAAAGTGAACCAAGACTTTTGGGATAAAAAAAAGTTTCCTCACAAACCCCGTGGATGGCACAGAGGATGACATGTTGTGGGAGGAAGATGGGATCGTTGTTCATGATGCAATCCAGGAGGCACCTGAACTGGACCCAGTCATCAATGATGAGTTCCCTAGCGATGTATCAAAGATAGCTATGGTTCTTTTTAGAATGGAGATGAGTCAGATGTTTCTTTTGAAGTCTTGGCCAAGGATGTGTAATGTAGAGGATAAACTGCACTATGCACAAATGTTTTATGCACAAATATTTAATTCAAAAAATGTTCAAGTTAAACAGTGTTAAATGGTTTATTTAAGACTGTAATATGTGTTATCAACAGTATTAATAAAATGTTATGCCATCACTGAGCATTTTTTTCAGTTGGTTCAGGGATTCTGTTCAATTACAGGGATCAGGACAAGCGTGTCCTGTGGCCGGTCCCGAGATAAGTATTACCGCTACATCAGCACATGCCCAAAGATTAGTCATGATTGTTGGACAGACATTTTTTTTTAAATAATACAATTACAAACAATAAAAGTACAAACCTAGCAAAATAGAGATACAAATAATTCCTAATATTTTGAGCAAATGGGTAGCACCAAATTGGTGGCGTGCATTGTACATTGTTAGAAGGGTTTTTCTGATTTTTTTTTAGGTCAATTTTGGTGGTGCTTTATACTTCAAGACACATTATACACGAGAAATTACTATACATAGAGAACTGATTAGGACAAACACATGACCTCGTCTATGTAAAAATACAATAAAGGCTACAAAATGCATTAAAATTTGGGGGTAAGACAATTTGGAGTTGAATTAAAATTGTCTGAAAAATACTCCATCCCTTATAATGACTGTGATAATGAATGAAACTTTAACTTCAGTACTATACAAGTGATGAGAGAAAAACTAATAAAACCAAAGAACTGGATATGGAACTTAGTGGAACATAAAATATCTGGCAGTTTAGAATAATGTGAACATTTTCACCAATACGGTAAAATAAATAGTGGGCAGCCCAAATCATAACAGCTATTCACATGAAATGACCAGAGAAGCCTGCCAACAAATTAAAAATCTATACTGCTCTGAAAACCTTTGCTTCTGTTACACATCCAATATCGCTGACCAACAATTTCTAAAACCGTACATTCTGCCGAAGCTCTTGCAAAGCTCATGGTGTGTTTTTATACTTACTTCTTCCCGATCAATCAAAACTGAGCACTGTTATCAAATGCTGAATTTTTGAGACAGCTTTTGTATTGAAGTGTGCAGCTGTATTATATGTTGTGTTCAATGAGTGCAAATCCAAGATCCACAGTGTGAACTATGAAGATTATGATTTAGTCATATATGTGTGCAAATATTCCCATCACCTTTTTTTGCTTTAAAATAGAAACA
Source organism: Syngnathoides biaculeatus (assembly GCF_019802595.1). Classification (NCBI taxonomy): domain Eukaryota; kingdom Metazoa; phylum Chordata; class Actinopteri; order Syngnathiformes; family Syngnathidae; genus Syngnathoides; species Syngnathoides biaculeatus. Next base: position 18,105,433 of record NC_084645.1, on the reverse strand, counting down.
CATGCACAAAGGTTCCCATTAGTAAAAGGGATTTGAAACATAAAATGATATGTCTCAACACTCTCTCACTAGCAGCAATTATGGTCACTGAAAAAAAAGTACATGCTGCATTTGTAGAGCAAATTCTTCTCAAGAAGGGACACGGATTGAAATATGAATATCAACGCTATAGCCTTCCTCTTGAAAAATATATTTGTCTAAATAACTCAAGGAGACGGTGCCTGTTGTTTCCAGAGCAAACAGTAATAATCTGTTGCAATCTAGTGGAAAGTGTTTCTTCAAAGAAAAGTAAAGTCTTGAATTTGTTAATTCATTATCCAAATGGATCTGCCGGGTTACAAAAAGTGCAGTAGGATTAGATCAAATTGAAGACCCACGGGCTCACCGTACAAGTGCATATACATGTTCATTTATTTTAAAAAGTATTTTTAAAAATCAAATTAAAAAAATCCAATTGAATAAGTAAGTTTCTTTAGGCTTGTCCCTTTCGGGGTCGCCACAGCGTGTCATTTCAGATGAACGCACATATATGTTTGGCACAATTTTTTCGCCGGATGCCCTTCCTGACGCAACCCTTCTCAGGGAGTGGAGGCCCCAGTGGGATACAAACCCACAACCCCTGGTTTACCAAACCAGTGCTGTAACCACTGAACTACAGGGCCTCAAAAAAATCAAATTGAATGAAACATTTAAATAATTTGAACCCTGCCGTCAGGTGCACTGCATCTATCAACTCATATTAACTGCCTCTGGTGAGGAAGCTCGTATAATTTCATTGAGGGACTAGATGTGTTGATAAATCAAATTTCAGTGCTGTAAAGATTCATTGAACAAGCAATTTGTCTTCTTAGTTCGATGAGAAATGGCAGACTGACAACTTTAACAATAAAATATATATTTAACTGTACAGCATACTATGTTTTCCCCCAATGATTAATTTCCATACATAATTATAAAATTAGTTAATTTCTACAGAAACTGTTCTGTGTTCATTGATGTTAGACCTCTTTGTGCAAAGGTGGCTCAAGTAAATGGAAGGTGTTGAAAAGGGGAATGCTTCTGCACCCCCATGGAAATCTATGTACATAGTTCACTCTCAATTATACAACAGTGTGACAGATTTCTTCGTGTCCCTTCAACACGTGCATGTAGACCCACAGCTATTTGAAAACGCAAACAGGTCTCTCAACAGCATCCTTTAATCACGCTTTTTGTTCTTTATTCTCCTCCCCACTTCTTCACAACGGAACACCATCAATTTGACCATTTACTTTAATTTTATTTCTCACTCCATTAGGTTCAGGACGTAGAACAGCACTGTGAGAGAAAAGGGAGGAGGAAAGGCCATATAAGGAAAAAAAAAAAAAAATCAGGCACCTTGGAGACATAAAATGTAATTTCACAGTCAACTTGCTGTGATGTATTATTTCACAACAATGAGGTGTGGGCTGATATGAGCCCTCCTTGGCACCTGCACAGAGCTGTTAGAACATCAGTTATGGCTCTCCAGGGGAGCTTCGTGCTGTGTGTGTCAGCAAAAGTATCCAAAGAAAAAGGGGGAAACTACACCAGGGGGATCTTCCCTAATGCTTCAGGAAGGAAATAGGTGAACTATGATGATTGTGATACATATGGAGGTTTTTAAGTCCTGTTCGATATTTATGTTTTGGCATACCATAGTGCTAAAAATAATGATTTATATGGACACTTCGCATCTGTTTTTTTTTCAAACATATTGTCTTGAGTTTGACAGCGCCCGCAAAATAAAACCTTCACATATTACCATGAAATTAAAGCACCACAAACATCTGAAATGATCCATAAAGGGGAAGATTTTTAATTGAAACAGTAAATGTAATAATTATTCACAAAAACAGTTTTTGGAGGATACTTCCAGTCAGAATTCATTTGTGGAAACCTAAAGTATTGTGAACTTGAACAGCTGGTGTTTGTAGACATAAAAAAGAAACCCTACGTTCTCCCTTCAAAGAGACAGTGCAACCCAGTGGAAGGATCATTTATTCCAGTAGCTGCACAGCCTCATTGCTCGTACTTCACCATTACACACACAGTTATCTTGGAACATGCTAAATTGTAAAACGATGCAGGGCGCTTCATGAGCTGCTGTCTCCCATCATCAGGGTAAACTAGCACAGATGCACAAGTCTAGCCTATGAATGTACTTCAAATAACAGATGGGCAAACAGTATCAGCCGATGTCTTCTTAGGGATGCTCACAAAGCTGTCCCTCGACCAAACAAGATTGTTTTATCATGTGGCTGTTGCTCTTAGATGCAGTCATATGCACAATTGCACATGGTCTCTTTTTCAGAGTTTACTGTTCTTCTGAAACTGTGACACCAATCCAAGAACTTGATCCGATGCGATGATGATTTTATTTTGCAGGTAAAGTGAACTGTTTTTTGAGGTCTCATTTAAGAAGTAACGATAGTTCACCATGATGCCGCAGGAGTTTGCCACACCCTTCGGGCTCGTGTCAGCATGCCAGTTAAGCCGCCACATGGTGGCGCCATTTTGGAGGTGGAAGTTGGCCACTGGGTTAAGGGCATAACCCCGCCTTTTCTCCCCGAAGAGATACCAGGCACATAGCCGCATCAGGACAGGCTCCAGGAAGCAAGAGAGACGTTCAGAACGCATCCATTCGCTTGTTGCAATTAACTTACGAAGGGCATCCATAGCACTGGTACCAGGAGGTAAGTCAGTGGCTTTCTCCACTTCGTGCCACTCCTGCTCAGACAGGAGGTCCAAGCCATGGCCTTCCTTCCGGTACTGGCTGAGGAGCCCTTGGAGCCATGAGGAGAAGCCTGGGATGGGGGAGAGGCTGGAAAAATGGGCAAGGTGGGGAAACTCACTCTAGAAGGGGAAAGGAAAATTAAATATGCATTAAATAAAAACAATTGTGAACAAAAGAAGATGTTATACATCATCATTTTCAAGTGTGACGCAAAACCAAGAACTAAGAACCTCAATTTAATTTGCAAAACACAAAATGATGTGTGTGCTCTGACGTCTGCTTCATGATCCTGCTGATGGAGATGGATGATCCTCTCTCTCCCCCCAAACCCTGTTCAGTTTTCATCCTTAACAGTCCCTTTCCTGTCAATTTCCATTTCTGACACTCCTCTTTTATTTGCACTCCGGCACACTTCTACTCTTTGATCATAACTTTCTTAGCCTTCTATGCTTGTCTTGGCAAGCTGACATCTTTGCTGATAAGCAAGAGTGTGATGTAGCAGAGGTGATAAAAGATACAGATGAGAGAGCAAGTGCCAGACATCCCCAGGGATTTAACTTTCGGTCTTTTGGCTGTATAGCACCTCAGTGTTAGCCTTTCTTTCCGTCAACATCCGGCTGGTTGCAAGTGCTCCTTTATTATCATTGCCTTCTTTGCTCCAATATCTTTTAACGCTAAAAACAAGAACATGGATACTCTTTGTAAAGATTGAAAGGGTGGAAAAGGGAACCTGGGGAACAGGATATTTGGAAAAAGGTGCTGTGCCATCATAGAAATGTCCACAGCCTTTTTGTACAGTGGATCGGTTTTACGTAAAGCAACATTCTAATGCCACAGAAACACATACATTATTGAAAATACGACTCACCATTACACGAAATGCCGTTGTAAAATTAAGTGGAAGCTCTGTGCTTGTTTCTATTCAACAAATCAGTCACATTTTGGTGTAATGTGAAAAAATAAAACTGAAAACATACTAAAGCATAATACTATTTTAGTCAGTGTTTTTTTGGCGCAAGCAATATCCATCTTGAGTTTAAAATAGGCTTATTTTATAATATCAGCTTCTTAGTCTCCGTGTGCCAAAGCACTTTTTTGAAGGCTTCATTTTCTCATTTGTGAGCAACCTTCCTGCAAAAGACTCACCTGTACCAATACACCGTTTTGGTACGACAGTGGGTATCGTCTCTTAAATGCAGCTTTCTTTTTTTTTTGGAAAGTTTTTTTTTTCTGTTTCAGGATTTAATCTTTTCCCTTTCCAAAGAAAATCTCAGAAAATTTATTTCCCTCATTTTTGCTAGCTTGTGGCCTTACTTATTTCTTTCAAACAACCATAACACACAATCAAGTTAAGGCATTTGTCATGTACTAAAGCTTAGACAGATGGCCCTAATTTCCAAAATGTATCTTCTGCAGACTCTGATGATCATTAAAATATTTTGTGTTTATTCTCTCTGTCGGGCCTGGTACCTACAGTAATTACCCACAGCCTAGTTACCAGTACGCAGTGATGGTTGAGAACTGCTGCTCAATAGAACTTTGTCTACAAAAGACAAGCACAACCATCTCCCCTCATTTTGAATCAGGACTGACCTTTTCCTTTCCTTTGTCATCTTTTCTATCATAAATTTGGTCCCTGTATGAGTGTAGTGCTCATCTCTTCACCTCTGCTGAAGGTAAAGTTTGGTCTCAAGCCTCTCCGTTATCTTTAATGTAGCCCCAAAGGTAAACCAGCACTTACATTGCCAGGGTGTGGAAGCAATTCTTAAATTGGACATAAAAACATCTGTTCAAAAGAAAAATTTATGATCCAAAAAGCACATAGCCATTTTTCCACTGTCAAACAAGATCCTAAAAGGAAGCTAAAAGAACTGATAGATGTCAGTCAACACCACAGTATAAAGTAACATCTTTTCTGGTCTCAGACAAACAGATTTAGGTTGAAAGGAAAAAAAAAATCTATTGTGTTTATTGAGACAGCTTACTTCAAATGGAAAATGCAAATGAGTAAAATCCAACAATTTTCTTGAAGAAAAAAACTTGAATGTAATGCATTGCAAAACTGTTGGCAAGCTGACGCGCTAAACTCAAAAATCCACTCACCAATTTTTTTTATAACAAAATTATTTTACAGTCAGTTCAAACGTAAAATCGAAATAACGTAAAACAAATGAACGTAAGTAGAGGAGCGTCTGTAAATGGATAGAGTATTGACACTCAACTCCTACAATATCAAACCCACAACTAGAATCACATAGTGCACCGACCTGCAGTTCCCGCACCACCTTCTTGATGAGATAGTTTCCAAGCTCAACGCCTTGCAGACCAGCTTGCGTGGAGGAGATGGAGTAGAAGACTGCTGCATTTACTTTGTTTACGTCTTCCTCCAGGTCAAGGGTGGAAAACTCACGAACAATACTCTAAAAAAAGGGACCAACATATATTGTAATACAAGATAAACAAAAAAAGGAATAGGATTTACCCATAGCCTTTTTGAAGTTATCATCAAATTTAGAACTTATTTTGTGTTTACTGGTAAGGCAATTTATATTTTGCAATAACACGGATGTCAGTCGTAAAATGTTTAGTTCAAATGCAATATTGTGCTTGCAGCTTTTACTAAGATCTGACAGTCCACAACATTATGCCCACTTTTATAATCTATGAAATCCAATTCAAAAGTTGAATCCAAAAAGCTGGTCTTTACAAAATACAGCAGTTGTAATTGAAACCATAAATTGTGGTAATCCATTTTTTTTTTCTTTGGGGTGGGGCATTATTCATGCATTGTTTTACTTAGCTAATTCAGTTCACTTCTTTTCTCTGCCAGTTTAGTGCAACAGCGCCAGTAGACGGCAGTGGCCAATTCAGGAACTGACAAACTTTGGCAACACCATTTTAAGTGACAAATAGATACTATTTTTTAACACAACAGTCTGTTTTATCCGATATCTGTTATATCGAGGTCCGTTTCAATCAAGATTCCAGTGTACAGCCTATGAAAAAAAAAAAAAAAAGGATAAACAGTGGAACAGCTGTTGAGTCTTGGCGCCACAGTTCGGAGGACCAGGGTTCAAATCCCGGCCCCACTTGCGTGGAGTTTGCATGTTCACCCCCATGCCCGTCTACGTTTTCTCTGAGGATTCCTGTTTCCTCCCTCATCCCAAAAACATGCATTCACTGAAGACTCAAAATTGCCCCTAGGTGTGATTGTGAGTACAAATGGTTGTTTGTTTCTATGTGCCCTGTGATTGGCTGGAAACCAGTTCAGGGTGTACCCCATCTCCGGCTCAGAAAATTGTTGCATGGTTATATCAGTACATTATTGTACTGGTATGGGTGCAAATGTTTGGCCACTTTTAAGACCTCAGTATGGGTGATTCTGATGAGAACACCAAGAGCATTTTATAATGTTAATAGTGACCGTTTTACACCATTGCAAACAACAATAAGAGGGTTTAAGCTCGTTATTTATTTAACTGAGAGCTTCTTAATGCAAAATCCTCATGTTCTCCAGAATGTCTAAAAGTTCAGTACAGTTAAAATCAAAGTTTATCTCACTTTTAGCCACTGTTGGGGTCACTTAGATGTAGGTCAAATTGCTGTTTTTTAGATGACAATAACTTAATTACACGAAGGAAGAAGAGTATAATAAATCCCCATTTTTTTGTGTGTGTGGTGAAATTCAGAAACATTTGTCCAAAGTCTTTCAATTGTAACCTGTATGTTGTCAGAGATTTCCTCTGTGAGGGCGACATGCAGCACAACCAAAGGCTCCCCAGGCATGGCAGCATGGGTGAAGGCATAGCAACGACGGTACGGCCCCACTCTGCGCTTCAGATCAGCCCAGTTTCTAACAGGGTGCACAGCCTCATACCTGATAGAAGATTTGTAATTAGATTTTACATTTCCCAAGCAGAGCTGTATGTTTCAAATCTAGACCTATGTTTGAGAAGGCCACCAAAAATAAGATATTGGAGAATCACATTCGATGCCTTACTGGCTGATCTTTTGTAGGATCTCACAGGGTGACTGCCAGGTAATTCGCTCTAGTCTGAGTAAACCTATCGAGAACCACTCGGACAGCAAGCTCTTCAGTGCTCCATTTAGGTCCTAAGGGAGAAGATGACGAGTCATGAAGAATTTCATCCTTATAAAAATTTCAAGCGATCCTCTTATTGTGTCTACAAACTACTAGATAAACAGTACAAACAAAATCATCACTTGCAATTGCTTTTGTCTTGATGAATTACATCTCTGTACCATATACTGATGTGGGCTGCGTAGTCTCCCAGTGTCTATATGCTCTTTTAGTCTTCTCACTTTAAGAGTCATTACATATTTGAGCTTGTAATGTTTACACAGGATTCTCTTCAATAAGCAACTTGCCATTTGAAAGCAGACCTGATGCCCTTCAAAAGGTCAGACTTCATTTAAAGCATAGATCTTCCAAACACACAAACTGCTATGTTCATATGCCCTCACGCAGATGCTCATACATAGTTATATTGAGTGTTCCATAAAATGACTATCGATTTGCTGGTCAGCTATATCATTGGCAAGCTCTGCTCATCTTTAGTCATGCTGAATGCTGCAATATTACGAACATTAGAGCAAAGATAACTGTAGTAAGATAGAATGAACTATGTCTTCAAATCATCATATCTGCATGCTGATACTGTACCTTTGCCCCAGTAAGGTGTGTGCCACAGAGCCACCCCAGGATGCTTTCAGTCGCGGCAAAAAATAGCCAGCGTGACACTAATGTAACCCACACCGCCCACTAACGTCACTAGCACAGTGGGCTGTGAAGCCTGCAAGATTAGTTATAATGTCAATTACACAATAAAGCATGAGAAATGCCAATGGTCGCCTTTTTTTCCCCCTTCCCTCCTTGCATACAATAGCTGTAATCTACAATGGACACAGCCAACAGCAAAGCAATGAGCAGTAAATACAAGTATGAATATTGTAGGGAGTATTGGCCTGTCTAATTAAAATAATAATTTATTGATTAATTGGATTAATTAAAAAAACATTACATTTCCATTCCTTCATTCAATAATAGGGATTTTTTTTCAATTTTACAGTGCATGAAAGGCCCAAACACAAACTGATTATGATTCAGTCACTCGTATGAGCCAGAATATGAAAGGAAATAGGCAAAAATGTTGGTCACATAGTTTTCCAATGTAAAAGCAAATGTTTGCAAATGTCTTTTATTTTGATTAAACACCAAGTCTGGTTTCATGGGGGACAACAGAAACATGAAAATATTTACTGTTGAGAGGCCGGGAATTTTGCCAATTTCAGTAGAGGACCCATGTGGTCTTCATGGTCCAGATTTCACCAACAAGTTCTCTATTTATTCAATTGCCAACAGAGCCCCACACGTGAATGTTTTTAAAGAAGGATTTAAAACTTTTTTTCTTAAGATTTTTAGAGTATTTCCACTTTTTCAATAATATTTCTTGCACTGTACGCTGTTTTTAATTGTACTTTTACATTCAGTTTATGTTGGGTCATTTTTATTTTGTTCTCTGGTTTAAATGTTTTATTTCTTAGCATTCATATGCTTTTGCCCATGTAAAGCATCTGGAGTTACCTTGTGTATGAAATTCCTGTATAAATCTGCTTTGCTTCAGAAAATGAAACTCGCAATCATTTCCAATAATCTCAATCACTTTTGGAGCTACTGTTAAACAAGAAATTGCATTTGGAATGTCCCCGTTTCATTTCGAAAATAGTTTTGAATCTGGCAAAATATATATGGCCATCGCAGCAATTATGTCTGTGAGGACTGCCAACGTATCAGTTGTTTCGTTGAAAGCTGTAACTGGGGTAAAGGGCATCGGGGTAATGCTTTCTGAAATATGAACCACGTGAATGGGCCTTGTGGACTATGATGTCTCTGTAGATTAACTGCCATCCACATGGACGTAACAAATTAAAGCCGATTCAAAATTTAACTGCAACAACATTCGCATTGGCTTTTCACGTTGAAAGTTAAATAAAACAAGCAATTCGAATGTATTGGCTCGTGTGAGCGCCCGTACAATTTGTAAACAAACAGTAGATGCTTTACCCTAAAGTGCGGGCTTTCGCTACTTCTTGATGAGATGATTTCAAGCACGTCGGCTCTAAGGTCCACCAGAAACTTCACTCCCCCTTCCACCCTGCTTATGTGGTTCAGCAATTGTTTATAGCGAGGAGTCAAACTGTATCGAAGTCTGTCCTCAACCTGCAAAATGGTCGCCAAGTCCCTGAGTTGGGAATCCAGAAGTTTCCCAGCTAACTCCGACACAGTTTTATGATCCACTCCAAAGTCTCGTGACAACTTCGCCAGGAAATCGAGTTTCTCTTCCTTGTCGAGACTTCTGTAGAAGTGCATGAAATCCAAGCTGTTTGCTTCTGGAGGAGGGGGAGATTTCTCTCTTGTTTCGTATGTGGGTAACGGCGATACGACTCGTGCCAATAGTTCCTCCATACCAGTAACCGCTCCACTTGTTGAAGACAAACAACGGCAGATGCCGAAGTCTGACGCCCGCAGAGCAGCTTTCACGACAGTCCGAAGTCGCCAGCACTTCAAGCTGGCACGAAAAGCACAGACAGCAGGCTGGGTTAGCATTGTTGGGAGGGAGCACAACTTGTTTAGGGAACACAACCACTGAGAGCGTCAGAAGAAAAGTGTTTCCGGGTTTCTTAAAGAGACAGTACACTTTGGGTTTATAACATCACTCGATCCCATTGGATTCTGGTGATGCAATGACTTCGTACTGATCCTTTGCCTTTTGAATCACCATATCGAAGGGACAATCTCGAAACATGGAAACACGTTTTAACCGATTGTAAGCACATATAAGTCTACGTGTATGTCCAAATTGGTATAAAAATCAGGCTTTTCAAAACACTTACATATTCTGGATACTATATTCATTTACTCACTCTTCGTAGTTCATAAATTTGCCAAGCTGTTAATTTAAAAAAACGTCCCTTGTTTTATGCGCCAATTCATTAGCTTGCCGAAATCAACAAAAATGACGGCGTTTTATTCTGACAAATTTCAAGTCTGAAATGAGAGGAACCCTTTAATCAAAATGGGGGGGGGGGGGGGGGACAGGTAAATTGTTGTCTATCCAACCTGGCAACGCGATGCATCCCTGAGTTCGGCCAGCCTCACTTCACCTGGCCCTTAACGTCGCCCGTGACTAGCTTAAGCGACAGAACTACGTGAAAAGTTATTTCATCTTCTTCAGCATTCATCCGGTATTTTCAAGCACACAGTCGGAAACAGATTGCATTTGCACGTAACGCAGCCCAGCGTTGTTTAACCTGCAGCTGGATGAAATTGACTCGTTTGTGTTAATTGGCGAACGGAGAAGACGACATTTTCCCCGTGCGACCAAGTGGGAATATTTATGACGTTTTCTTGACCAGTTGACTAATTTTTCATGTAATTTGTATCTTAAAAGACCTGCGACCGATGGGGAGAGAGAAGGGCGGGAAAGAAAACGGTAAGACCAAGCAGAAAGTCACTAAACTGACGAAGACTGTTAGCGACAGCGAGGATGCTCGTGCCGACAGTGACACGCTACAAAACAGGTGAGTGCAGTCTTTACCACAAATATTTGAAGTCAAGTACTCTCGTCAATAGTTTGTCGCATTTTTTTCCACTAAACGCATGCATTACCTACGCTGGGCTAATCGTGAGACCATCCGCCATCATTGTTATGTTTAATATCGGAGGAAAACTGTAAAATACACATGGAAGAGTCACCCAAGAGATCAAACCCAGAACAGTTTGCTGTGAATCAATTGCACTATCCATGCAAGAATGCCCGAGTACAAAATATTAATGAATGAATGCCATTTATTGTCATAGTACGACTACACAACGAAATTAGAACTCATCTCCTGAGTCAGTGCATAAAAGCAATATAAGAATAAAAAACAAATACGCATAAATAAAAAATACGTGTAAAACGGAGTGCATAAAAATCAAGATATCGAAATCAGTGTGCGTTTGCTTTAATAGTGGGGCTAGAGGAAAGATTAGTGTAATTAACCATTATGTCTGCATTTTTTCCATGCATTTTTGAGCAGACAAACATTTGAATGAGGTATTATCTGTCATTATGTATAATTTACAACAGTCTCTAGTTGAATTGACACTCGTGAGTGCTACAGTAAGCAACAGTTTTTTTTTTTTATTAAATTCTACACAGAGACAGAATAAAGATTGGTTTGTTTGTCAGCCATAAATCTTAAAGCACTAACTTTCCGATGTATGATCATATCTGGTGCCTGTTGTAATATTTTTTTCAAAGGAATACAGTTGAGTAACTGGGTCCTAATTATGACCTGCTGTCTTGCTTCTCAAGTGTGGAAAGGTTAGACTGCGAAGAAACATGAAAGATCTCCATGGGGAACTTCTGGGACACAGCTTGACTAATTGGTGGTATTTTACTGTGTTGTCGGACCAGAATACCAACCAGGCCAAGACACGAGTTGACAACAAGTTTGCCTCCTTTTATAAAGTACAAAAAGACCCATAAAAGGGGCCAATTCATCAAGTTTAAGCGAGTTTTTAAAGTGACTTTTCAGGTCCTTCTAACTACTTGTATTTTAAATACTACTCACAAATTTTATATTTTCTCTTCTTTCTCATATGAGTTGGAGTGCAAAGCCAACAAACTCTGCAGAGAAATCTCGTAATGGAAAAATCCAGAAGGTAAATCACAGTTGTTTTCTACTATGTAACTTGCAAGGCTTCTTTTTCCATCATCATTAAGAAGGTAACCATGCTTGCCAAGCTCAATAAGAAAAACATTTAAATTGAACTACCTCGTGGATCATACCTAGACATTTAGCTTAAAAAGTATTTGTGAAGTGTGTTCTTTCACATATGGATTTAAAAAAAAAAAAAAAAAAAAAAAAGACCTGACAATTTGCAACCCCAAATATCTTAACCAGAACATAAAGAATTACAGCACAGTTTACTAACTACACCGGAATGTCAAACACAAACTCAACCCAAAACTGTAAACATTACTGTACTTTGCGGCCAAAGAAGATAAACATACGTTGGACATGTGAATTGAAATAGAGGTGATAGCGTTATTCCCAAATAAATTAACTTCGACTTGTTGATCTGCATATAAATATCTCCTTTTAAAACATGAACATGGAAAATTGTTGCTTTTCAGAAAATTACTGTTAAAGTAATATAATTACATTTCATAGCTCTTATGCCATTTTTCAACTTTCTTGGAGAAAAGGTGTTGTAAAGTAGGAATGTGCAACACCCTTTTTAAATTTATTTATTTTATTTATTTATTTTAAAGATGGTGAATATTGGTGGGTTGCACATAGCTGAGTTTTCATCTGTCTTCCTGCAGGTTAAAGCACCAAAGACTGAGAAGCTGGAATCACCTAACGAATCCAGGTAGAGATGAAATTTTAATACCACTTTCATTAAAGGCCCAAATAATATCTGACAAGCTGCCCTTGAGTGATTGTCCTTAAAATCGTTTTTTTGTGCCTGTGTTTAATTTCAATATCTATTCATTTTGACGTTCTAACAACCTAGAGAAAATCCATTCACTTTTTATAGAATTAATTTAGCTCTCCCATAGAAATAATTATACCCTGTACTGAGTCTATCTGTCTTTTCAGCAAAGTAATAAATAAGACCGCATGGTATGAGTGGTTGGGTACTCTGCAGGTTGCTTGCTGGTATGGCAGATGGTGGCCCAAGTCTTGCTGTGTCAAATCTGTCTCACAGCAGTGTTTTTGCAGACTTGTGGTTTGAGTCTAACCCTATTTGAAGAGTGACATTTCAAAGGCAAAATCGGTTTGAAAAATGTTACTCAAAAGTTTTTTTTGGTCAACTGTTTAGGCAGCAATTAAGTGAGTTCACACCAGTTAGCTAGTTATGGTTGCAATTAATGCTTCGGTGCGAAAGTTACATTTCATAATGCAAACTAATTCCTCTAATGACCCAACGTTTTTTCACAGTACTCCATATATACGCAAACCATTAGAGATAAAATAGCATTCGCATTATCTATGTCTGTTGTTTTCTTCTATAAAACAGCGAGTTGCTGTTTTTATTTTCTAGAGCAGTACAGTTCAGATAAAACATGTTACCTTGAGGCTAGCTATCTTTATTGATATAATACTGCTATCGGTTCATTTAAAACTAAGCATTTTCAGAAAAATTAAAGCATTATGATACAAAAGAAAATGGAAAGTGCCGTTTTAGTGATTAGAACCCTGTTAGTGATCAGCATTAACATAGAGGCTAATTGCTCGTCAGCAACATATTGAGAGAAGAAAAAAAGACTTTTGGACCAGTGAATTTAGTTCAAAATGTTGAATTACTGTGTAACTGAATGAGTTAATTTTCAGAACTATGAACTGAACTACTTGACATAGAAAATGAACTTTCCAACACTGATCCTGGATTATATCCTTTATATCCTATGTGGTATCCTATCGTAACATATATTGAAGATTGAAAAAAAAAGTCTGTGTAATATATACATAGCTATACACTGAGGCCCCGTAGCTCAGTGGTTAGAGCACTGGTTTGATAAACCATGGGTTGTGGGTTCGTATCCCACTGTGGCCTCCACTCCCTGAGAAGGGTTGCGTCAGGAAGGGCATCCAGCGTAAAAATTGTGCCGAACATATATGTGCGTTCATCTGAGATGACACACTGTGGCAACCCCAAAAGGGACAAGCTGAAAGAAACCATCCACTGTGTATATACACTTATGCACATAGCCAGTGGGTGAGAAAAGTTTTTAACACCATTTTTTTTCACTAAATATACCTCCAAAGGTGCGGTTGACCTAAACATTTCACCGGATGGTGGGATCATATTTAGATTCAATTTACAAATTACCCTTAAACTTATTGATGGCATCATCTCATCTGTCTCGGGATAAAAATGGTTCATGCAGATCTACTCATGAAGCTCTCAAGCTAAAGTTCACATTTACGTCATATTTCCCTCATGCATTTCTGCAGTATCCCTGTGTTTAAGTAAAACTATGATGAAGGAATTTCAGCAAACCCCAGACTTAATGAGTTTTGTTCCTCTTTACGCGCCAGTTTGCACAAACTACCCGGGTTTTTGTTGTGGGTGTGTCAAAAGTCTTTAAGGGAGAATTAGCCTATTTGGAAACCCTGCACCAATGAGAGAAGATGGCACTTTCAGTGCAGCAAAGATATGCTGATTGCAATTTTTTTATGCGACATTTTGAAAATCTGGTCTCAGGAAGTTGCACCTGCGCCGCTTAACCACTAATGCAAACAAATTTAAGTTTTTATGTAGTGCTTGACTGCAAAAAAAATATCAGGAAAACTGAGATAGTGAAACAGACAAAACTACAGAATCTAGTACTCCATTGTTGTATTTGCAGATCTTTTCTGATGCTATCATCAAACTTATTGTATTCAGAAACAATTGTCTAAATTCACTTAACTGGGTTAAGAGAAATTAAAGGTATTAAGTTCACAACCCACGGGTTAAATTATCCTTAAACCAAATTGTCTGACCACCCCTTGTTGAGACCAGTCTTTTAGACTGTTGAGAACAATGAAAAAAAAATCAAGTTGACACACACACAAATCTAACCGAATGTTACATGGACGGTATCTTATCCTTGTATGCTAGAGAGACGACAGACAATGATGACTTCACTACAAAGAAGAAAGGAGTGAAAAGAAAAAGAATCAAAGATGAGCCTGCTGATGTTCCCACCAGTGACATTAAAAAGTGAGTCATTGTCTGCATTTTAAGCTATTGATTGACCTAAAAAATACTCAGGCTGACCTAGCTATAGAGAGCGACATATGCTATGCAGACTTGGATTTAATTTCCATCTAATAATGTGAATTGTTGTGAAGAGAATTTACAAAATGGGACTACAGTGAGCGGCACAGTGGTGCAACTGGTTATATCGTTGGCCTCACAGTTCTGAGGACCAGGGTTCAAATTCTGGCTCCGCCTGTGTGGAGTTTGCATGTTCTCCCCGTGCATGCGTGGGTTTTCTCTGGGCAACCTATTTTCCTCCCACATCCCAGTAACCATTTTATTAATTGGAGAGTCTAAATTGCCCTTAGGTGTTGTTGTGAGTGTGACTATTGTTTGTATCTACTGTATGTGCCCTCCGATTGGATGGCAACCAATTCATGTTGTACCCTGCCTCCTGCCCGATGATTGCTGGGATAGGCTCCAGCACTCCCATGGCCCTTGTGAGAATAAGCAGCTGAGAAAATGGATGGATGGTCTTTGCAGCCATTTGCTCCAATGATTTATTTTTTTTTTTTACTCAATGTACACACAGCACCCCACATTGACAGAAAAAAAAAACAAATTGTTGAAATTTTCAAGATTTATTACATAAGAACTGAACTGAAATATCACACAGCCATAAGTATTCAGACCCTTTGATCAGTATTTAAGACCCATTTTGAGTTAATCCAGGCATGAGTCTGTTTGGGAATGACGCTACATTTTTTTCACACCTGGATTTGCGGATCTTCTGCCATTCCTCCTTGCAGACCTTCACCAGTTCTGCCAGGTTGGACGGTGAATGTTGGTGGACAGCCATTTTGAAGTCTCTCCAAAGATGCTCAATTGGTTCTAAGTCAGGGCTCTGGCTGGGGCATTCAAGAACAGATATGGAGTTGTTCTGAAGCCACGACTTCATTATCTTAGCTATGTACTTCGGGTCATTGCCTTTTTGGAAGGTGAACCTTCAGCCCAATCTTTGGTCCTGAGCACTCGGAAAAGGTATTCATTCATGACATCCCTGTACTTGCCCGCATTCTTATTTCCTTCAGTTGCAACCAGTAGTCCTGTCCCTGCAACTGAAAAACACTCCCACAGCAAGATATTGTCACCACCATGCTTCACTGTTGGGAATGTGTTAGATGTGTCATAAACAGTGCCTAATTTTCTCCACACATCATGCTTAGAATCAAGACCAATGTATCTATCTCTATCTTTGGTCTCATCAGACCAGTAAATCTTAATTCTCACCGATTGGAGTCTTTCAGGTGGTTTTGAGCAGTCGATGCAGTGATTCACTTTTCTTGCACTGAAGAAGGCCTTCCGTCGGGCCACTCTGCCATCAAACTTATATAGACAGGTGTTGCGGTTTTCTAATCAAATTCAATGAGTATATTCAGGCACAGTTGGACTCACATGAAGGTGTAGAATCATCTCAAGGATGATCAGCAAGAAATGGACAGCATCGGTTAAATGTCACAGTAAAAGGTCTGAATACAAATGGCTGTGTAATGTCAGTTTTTCGATTTCAATAAATTAGCAAAAAATTCAATTTTTAATTTTTTTTAATCACCGGTAATGCTCATTATAATTTTTTTTTAAAAAGATGCTCGATGCAGAATAATTTTCTGGACAAAGTGTCCAATCACGTCCTTCCTCTCATCCAATCAGCAATGAGTCTTATCTCCCTCGCCAGTACCTACATCTTCCAGTAGCTTAATTTTAATTTTGAGTTTTTCAATTGCTCCTGTGTTTAGTTGTTGTTATGATTACGATTAGTTATTTGCTATCGTGTTTTTTAATTTGCCATTGTTTGGTCATTTGCTATGCTTTGCACTTCAGGGCCATCGTACATACTTCTGCTAGATACATACCAACAATGCGTCGCATAACACAAAATAGAAAATACTTGGGAATTAATAGGTAACACTGAGTTCCTCTATAAATAAGCATCCAGGTAAGATGCATTTTCGGAGTGTAGGCATAGTTAGCTTCATAACTGGATGCTGTCGCAGTTGAAATATACAGAGTGGGGGGGATCTGGGACTCATTGTCAGTCTGCAAACAAATGACAGCACAGCTCAAGTTCTTTTTTTAATTTAGAATTACAAAAGGACATATATTGTTGAATGTGTTGTGTATTTTCATCCAGGAATTCATCCTGATCCAAGAAGTGTCATGATGAAATCATGTTGCACCTTCATAATGACACTACTGTTATTGTTTGTGTGAATACAGGCGCAACAATAAAAAAAGGCAGCATTCAATGGAAGAAAGTGATGGAGAGCCTGAGAAAATGAAAGCTAAGAAGAAAACTAAAACGGTAACTCTGCCTCCCCAGTGCGGTTGCCAAATAGAACGTGTGGTGTGGGTTGTAAGAAATGTCAATGCTGGGAGTATTTTAATTCAAGTATTAAATGTATTTTTTGAAACAGGGTGTGAAAAAAGAGGAAGGAGAGCAACCAGTCTCCAAAAAGTCCAAGAAGACAAAAGAGGAGATTAAGGAAGCAAGAGAATTAAAGATAAAACAGAAGGAAGAGGAGGAGAAGCGGCGCTGGCGATGGTTGGGAAATACTTTTTACCTTTTATTTAGGGATGGGTATCAAGTATTGTTGGTAACCAGTTGAAAAATTTGATACCTTGGAATCCTTACCTGAATTTTCTACCAATTCTCTTATCGATTCTCTTTGAATTGATGATGTCATTCCACATTTTATGCAGCATACATATCGCATTGATCAGCCAGCATTCACATAACTACTGCCCTTTAACTGGGGGCCTGAAGTGATATTAATATGCAACATCACTCTGAGTATTCTGAGTAAGCTTGGCAACTTTACCACCAAGAGCAGGAGTGAACACAACTCATTAAAAACAACAGCAGTTTAATTACAGGGGTGCCTTGGTTCTCGAACACAATCCATTCCAGAAGGATAATTGAAAATGTTCACAAACCAAAACAGGTTTTCCCATCACAGTTAATGGAAAATGAAGTAATGCGTTCCAAGCCTAAAAAAGTTTTAAGCGATTTTTTTTTTTTTTTTTTTTTTTTTTTTTTCCCCTTGATAATAAACTGCATCGTAGAAATATATGTATAGTTTAAATATTTTATATAATTAAATCATTTAAGAAATTTATTTTTTGCTTAAACTGTATGCTTTAGCCTAGCAGAGTATGCTAGGCTGGGAGTGCATTGCCGTATCTGTAACTACTCGGCCCCCAGCCTTGTAAATCTTTTTTTATTAACAAAAGTGATGAATAACTTTAAACAAGCAATAATGAGGGGGAAATTTTTTTATTTGCGCAGAAAGTATGTAACATAAAAAAAAATAACTTGCAACTAGAGGCAGGGTTAATGGAACAAAAGAAAAAAGCAATGCAAAACAGTTTCAGATGTCTTCGGTGGGGGTGACTCGCCCCTTTTTCACAAAGAACGAATGTTTCTGCCATCTTTTAAGCACTTTTCTGAAGTGGCTCATAACAACATCATTTAAATTTTGAAGTGCTCTGCAATATTCAGCTTTATTCAGGTGATGAAATTCTACAAAATCATGGACGTCATTCCATTTAGCGCGGATAGCTTTAATATCGGCACTTGAGACATCCTTCCTGCCTTCAGCCTCATCAGACAACATCTCCTCCCTTCCTCGCCAACACTATGCCCATCTAACTGCTGCTCGTTCACGAAAATAAGAAGCAACTTTTTGACTTCCTCCCAGATCTGTGGCCTCTGCTTGGTCAACACAGTTGCTCCTTTAACAACATCACTTGCTTTGAGGGCATCCTTGTGTTTCAGAATGGTGCTGAATGTCATTTTCGACATGTCGTACTTCTTCGAAAGCTCAGAAACATGCAGACCGGATTCGTGCTCAGCTATCAAATGCTTCTATAAGTTGACAGTTTTACGCACCACTTTCCTTTTTTCAGCACCAGCAGTTCCACTTGCCTTCTTTAGAGCCATGATCGGGTGTTAATGTTCCTCAATTTGAAGAAAAATAGTCACTACGGTACTGGGAAACATCCGCGAGCAGATTAGTGTGTGTGTCAACTGGCGCATGGTCGCGCGCATTACGTCTTTTCCATTTTTTTCGGGGGTGCGTTCGAAAGCACTAACAAATCGTCGTGGGTCAGCTGGTCGAGGTATTTGAATACCGATTTTCGTTCAAAAACCAAAGCAAAAAAAAATTGAGACTTTTATTCAAAAACCAATTTGCACGAAAACTAAGACGTTCGAAAACTGAGGTTCCACTGTATTAGAGTATTAGTTTTTTTTTTGTTTTGTTTTTTTTTTACAGTCTGTCATGTTGGTCTGATCTGAATGATAAGAATCTGACTAGAGCAGCGATTTTTAACCTTTATGGAGCAATGCCACATATTTTACTTACTTATTTTACTAATTAAAATCTCATGCCATACTAACAAGCAAAAATGCCACAAAAGTAGATATATTAATATATGTTTCTTTGTTTTGAAATCCTTTTAATCATATGAAGCACATCGAGTTACCTTGTGTAACAAATGTGTGACAAATTTTCTTTGCTTTTCTACATACTTGCTGCCATCTAATAGAAGACTATTAATTTATGTCGCTCTACGTGCCTCACTGGCATAAATAGATGAACAAGGACACATTATTAATTGTAAATACATGTTTTGAGCAATTAAGTACACTAGTATATACAGTAAATGAACAAGACATTTAAATACACATTGCTCCATCTTGTGATCGGATCGGTGATTTTTTTTTTTTAATTTTTATTTTATTTTATTTTTTTAACTCTGTGATCGTCCCCAAAAATCCTGATTGTGTAAAGCCTAGTATGTATTTATTTGCTTCTATTTTGCTTTTTTTTACTCTGCTGTCCGAAGCCAGGTTGAGATTGCAAATACAGTACCTTAGATAGAATGAATAAATAAATAAAATGTGAGTCATGGACAGCTTTTAGTCAGATTTTTAAATCCAACAGTGTGAAATGGCAGTAAATGTTTGAATTGAAATAAAAACACTGTACATAGAAAATATTCAGAGTATTTATGAATCTACTGACAGACAAATAGCCAGGCTTCATTTCCTTGTCTTATACTATAGGAACTACACTATTTTACAGGTGAGCTGGGAACATTTTCTTTATTTATTTTTTTATTAATCCCACCCACAGCGACTGATTAATTTCATTCATCAAAGCATCCTCACCGGCCAGCGTTGGCCTCCTCTGGCTCGGCCGAGGAAGACTGATAGATCTTGGTGTCAGACCTCTGCTCCTTAGAGGTACTGAATTGGCCAGCAGTTGACCTTGCCATCGGAGCGGCGGCAGATTTCACCTCATGCCCATGGCCTCATGTAACGCCGCATCCATTAATCTCGTCTCTGTGGATGAATAAGTAAATGCTTACAGAGGTCTGCCAATCAGCCAGTGTTTTTAAGCTCTTACCTACCCGCCCCAAGGATAGAAATGATTCAGGGGGAACCTTCTCTACCCTGGTAGTTTTTTTATTTTTCTGTTGGGGTCACAAGGGAAATTGAAGCGACCAGGGTAGTTAGGGAAATTTCTGCAATGGTTCCAGCAGTAGGAAAGCCCCTAATAGGGTTTTCCATTGAGCATTAAAGTAGGGATGTATAAACAATGTGTCTTCATCCATCCATTTTCTCAGCTGCTTATCATCACAAGGGTCGCAGGAATGCTGGAGCCTATCCCAGCTCTCATCGGGCTGGAGGCGTGGTACACCCTGAACTAGTTTCCAGCCAATTGCAGGGCACATAGAGACAGACAACAGTCACAATCACAGCTACAGGCAATTTAGAGTCTCCAATTAATGCATGTTTATGGGATGTGGGAAGTGACCAAAGAAAACCCACATAGGCACAAGAAGATGCGAACTCCACAGAGGTGGGGGTGGGAATTGAACAACGGTCATCAGAACAGTGAGCCTAACGCTGTAACTAGTTGCGCCATCACGCCGCCCGTATTAAAACATAAATTTCTAATTATTTTTGTTGTGCATTTAGTTTTACAGTTAACGCCAATGGTGTGTCATTAAACCGCTAATGTTAGTCATTTTCTTTCGATTATAACATATAGATAAGATATAAGATATAAGCCTGGATATAATATCTAGCAGGTGTTTATTTATTTTTATTTTCATTTTTATTCATTTGTCTACATAAAGTCGCCTGGTTGTTTTTCTTCCCCCAAACTACAAATTTGAGACTCGATAATCTAATTTTTCAGCAGTATCGAAACTGGAATAGGAATCAAAAATCTTCTCAATTCCCATCGCTACTTATATTGAACCTCTCTCTCTCTCTCTCTCTCTCACATTCACACTCTTGCTCTTTCCTCTGTTACACATGCGCACACAAACACTTTTATAAAATACATCTTAATGTTTTCCATCCGATCAGGTGGGAAGAAGACAAGTATGAACCTGGGGTAAAATGGAGGTTTCTGGAACACAAAGGACCCTACTTCCCACCTGACTACCAGCCCCTACCAGAAAATGTTCACTTCTATTACAAAGGTAAGTTATCTTCCCAACAGACTGTGGACAGATGTTTACTTAAGGAGAATATTTTTTTTTTCACCAAAAATCATCACACACTTCACATGCCCAAAAAAACCCAGATGCTTCCAATGTGTGATTTTCATTTTTTATTTTCCCGTCTGTCAAAACAGTGGGCCACGATCACTAAATGTGCTTAAGCACAGACAAATCAAAAGATGATCTTATAAAGAACCTATTTCTTCTTTGGTACAGCCATGTTTTTAATATTTGCTACTGTAATGCTAGTTTTCCCTAAGTCGTCAAAAGGGTTTTCCATTGACAAATGGTGTAAGATGGTGATTTCTAAAACAATGACTGTCTTTTATTTAAGTATTAGATAAAACTGGTTAAAACATGCACAGGGGAGGCAGAAGATATCACAGCCTTGCTATAAGCAACAAAGGGTGCATTCAAGGTCCTTGAAAAATGCAAGATCATCCATACACAACTGGTGCCGCAGATTTCAGTAATGGGTCGGACTGGATCTAAAATCTCTGATTATACAAGCAGTATATTCCATGCTCCACTCATGCACTTCGATACAGCAGCGCCCGCATAACATGCAGAGCCCACATGATCACAACAGCTTGTTTAGGTGCTAACAGTTTACGTTTGTAAAGGCACTCCAATTCTGCTCAATACACTCCGGACCGTTTGGAAACTCAAGCGTTGTTGGGCTGTGCTATTTGATTATTGAGAGCGTTGGACAAGATGAGCATGGATGCTTTTTGAGCAAAACATTCTAGCAAAGTGCTTGTTCATAAATTAAAAAAAAAAAAAAGGTGCACACTGCCTCTCAGAACACTCCTCTCTACGGTGTCAAGAGTAACTTTCCAAACATATCCATAGTTGTAGGAAGAATGAAAGAATCTTGCTTGTTTGCAAGTCGACTATTGACACTCCGCTCTAACTTCTCTAAAAATGACAAAAGGACACCTTTTGAATTTCTGTTTCTTTATTTTTGTTCGCAAAAAAACAATCAAAGCAAACATCCAATCAATAGGGAAAAAAAACAATGAGCTAATGAAAATGAGCATTAAACTCGTGCCACTTAGCTCTTAAAATAATGAATATTGGCACAAAAAGGCTGTATAAACTCTGAAAGACAAGATAACACCTGGCATATATACTTCAAACTCGGGGATCTCGTTTGATAAGCGTCCTGCATCCTAGACACAAAAATTATGAATGCAAAAAGCCTTGCCAATGTGCATTTATTGACGTACAACATTGCGTAACTACATTTATGTGCAAGACTCAAATTAAGTGATCTCTCATCACAGTATCTGGGTCAAAAATCACATCCTTACACATCAGAAAACACTGAAATGTAAAACTCTAAATCAGCTTTACTGCAGAGACTGTTGTGAAGATGGCAGTGGCTGTCATGACACAATGCGCTTACTTAGCAGATGTGTGGACGCAGAAGTGAAGCGTTCGATTGAGAAGTGCCAAGACAGTCGTTGCAAGTTGTGATGCCGAACTGAGATGGGAGAGAGTAAAAAGAAAAGTGGTAAAAGTGTGTGCTCACATTATATAGTGAGATGCTAGACCAACACCTGTTTGTTGTAACACAGACCTTTCTCCTTCGCCGAATATGATGCCACGTTGCAGGTGCTGACCACAAAACATGATTTTGACTTATACAGCTTTTTGTAACTCCCGCCATGAAAATCCTCTCAGGGATTTGTTTTCGAGAAGAAGCAGGAAGTGACGTAAAGGACAGCGGCGCCCCCTCGTGGTCTCATTTGTTTCCATTAGTTTTACCTCCGGGAAGGTAACTCGTTGTTCCTTTGTGTTAGCCAAAATGCCGGCTCATTGCATTGCTGGATATTGCTTAAACACTCGGGAGAATGGAATTACCCTTCATAAGTTTGAAAGAGACCCTGTTCGTTGTGAAAAATGGATTGCACGGGTGCAGAGGACGAGAGCTTTGTAGGTTCCAAATAACAGGTAGGTGTGTATACAGCTAATTAAAAAAAAAATAATAGTTTGGGGCGGACCACGTAATTGATCTCTCTCATAACGTAACAAAAGATCCGCGTATGAAATGTCGATGTGCGCGTCGCCCAGCCAACAATGTTTCACTGAGCCTTGTCTCGATATTGTTCATCACGTACTGCGGCGGCTTTGAACATACCCCTAAAAGCAGCATTTCTCAGCTCCACCTCCTCCTTATATACCACGGCGCCGAAAATCAGCCACACCGGCTGAGGTGCCGCATTCGGTGGTCACAGCTTCTGCGAAGGCTCCGTGTTGGGCTTTGCGACGGGGGTGGCTCTGAAGAACCCAGCCGAGAATGCGTCACTCAGTTGCATGCGCGCACGAAGCGCCCCGGCTTGACTGTGAGCGCCCCCCAAAGCAGCACCGCTCTGCTCTGTCATAAGCCTCACCGGCCGGCTGCGATGAGCCGCGATTGCTCATCACCGCTGCGGAAGTGGACCGGACGGGGATGCGGTTTGGCCGTGTCAGTGTCAGAAGGGGCGTCGGAAAAACCTGAATATCTCTGTTGTTCGGCTTCCATAGTAGCAGGCACTGGGCGATTTCAACGGCGGATGTGATGATGACGTCAAGGACAGATGACGTGACTAATATGGCGACCACTTGGATGTCGAGGGACACCAATTGTGCAACTTTCTGCATGGATGACGGGCTCTCCGCTCACTTTTTTTTTTCCGTATAGAGATTGAAGTGAATACTGTTACATGTATTTTTCATTACAATATCTATTTTAAAATGTTTATAGGGATGACAGTCCCACTTTAAAGGTCAAGTGTCATCCTATAAACATTCTAAAATAGATATTGAAATGAAAAATACATAACATTATTGACTTCAATGTCCATATGAAAAAATAAATATGAGCGGAGAGCGCGTCATCCATGCGCAAAGTTGCTGAAGTGTCATTTGAAATCGAAGTGGTCGCCATATTGGCTGTATGTACTGTCCGTGATGTCACCCCGGACATTGAAAACATGCTGTGGTTTCTACTATGGGACACAAACCTTCAGACATGGAAACTCTTTTAGAAGAAGAGATCATCTCACAATTGAGTGAAGTGTCCGGGGCAATATTACCCTATTGTTTCGAGCCATGATCAGATGATATGCAGATCACTTCTAACTAACAACAGACTCCCAGACAGCATGTATGAGCCAGCCAGGCCGAAGCTGTGCTCGTGCGTGAGGCATGACGCGGAAGCCTTCGCCGGCGAGCCCAACACAGAAGCCGTCCGACGCGCACATCGACCCATTTAGCACCACTGTCATACGTATGCGGATCTTTTGTCACGTTATGAGAGATATTACGTAGTCCCCCCTAAACTATTATTTTTTTTAGTAGCTGTATACACACCTACCTGTCATTTGGAACCCACGAAGCTCTCATTCTTTGCAATCCATTTTTCATGATGAACCGGGTTTCTTGGAAACTTATGAAGGGTAAATACATCCTCCCGAGTGTTTGAGCAATATCCAGCAATGCGACGAGGCGGCAGTTTGGCTAACACGAAGGAACAACGAGCTATCTTCCCCCAGGTAAAACTAATAGAAACAAACTAGTCTGCTTGACCGCACTACTGCCTCCAACATCACATCCTGCTTCTTGTTGAAAACAAATCCCTCGAGAGGGTTTTCATGGCGAAAAGCCATATACGTCAAAATCACGTTTTGTGGTGAAAAGACGGATGGGTCCAAACCGGCTGCTGTTTTTTTCATTAATAACATACTAAAAGTCACACTTGACCTTCAACATTACCATTAACGTTACCCTTAGGTGAAGGGAGATGAAGGAAATATTTTTCTCTCTCGAGGTTTCTTTATATTACTTTGAAAAAACTGAAGATTTTGAAAATTTGCAGTAGTACAAAAAATGTCTTATTCTTAGTCAGCTGGTCTAAGATCATAAATGCACAGCCATAAACCCAAGATATTAATATGCCACAAAATGCTCAGTCAAGATGCACAAAGGCTGTTTAGTGGAAAGTTGCCACTGGGAGCTTTCATTAAAAGTGTATATAAGGTCAAAGCCATTATGAATGAAAACAAAGGTTTTGAAAAAACATAACCTCTAAAACGGGTCAGTTAAGATTTAAATTAAACTTTAATATAAAATTTTGATACTTGACTGTTGTCAAGATGCCCTATTTATATTTGACCTTTATTTGCCTTTCTCTTTGTTTGCTCTTGTCAAATCCAGCACTACTTTTTATTTATTAAACGAGATAATATTACACAGGTTGTGCTCATGTTTTTGATTACAAAGGTAGAATTTTGACTGTGGACATGATGTTATGCTCAAATGTCACCGTATCTATGACATAAAAAACGTATCTTGAATTTTTCTGAAAATGTTTTCAAAAAGAAATCCTATCATGGCACACCTAAACACATACTCATCTCAAAAGACTTTTTCTTTGATAAACATGAGATGCCAAGTCACTCACTGTCGATTGTGTGTGGCGATGTTGCCAAATTGGCGAAGAGCAATTTAAGCCAGTGTGCAAAATATAAAGTATTTTATGATTTGAAGAAACTAAGGCAAGGAAAGTATGAAAATGCGAGTGGAGAGTGCACAGCCTACCACTGCTGCCAGCAGCGCACAGAATGGTCTACACGACATCCAACTAACTACTGTGTTGGGTTCTGTGTATAGAAAGGGCAGGACACAGCAAAGGCTCCTTCACAGTTTTGTTATATTTCTGTGGTTTGATGAAATAATAGCTGAAGAAAATGGGCAAAAGTTTGTGAGTTCACATCTGCAACATACCTCTCAGGTAGACTGAAAGCAGTCAGAGAGACACAAACAACCATCATTTCGACCGTCCTTCAAAGTAAAGCCTCCAACCTATGAAAATACAGGAAGCGTCCAAAATAAAGCCACAAACCTTCAATAATTACTCCATTAAATATAATCTGAAAATAAGGATTTTGGTGAAATAAATACAATTAAATACTATTTTACCTTTTCCCCCACAGTAGTGCTGCTGAGTAAAAATAGTTGTAATTTTAAAAAAAAAAACCTTATTTAGTCTTTTTTTTTTTTTTTAAACCATTTTGTGTTTTCTACTTTCAGTAAGCACACTTTAAGACGTCAGGTTATAAACATCCATCCATCCATTTTCTTAGCTTCTTCTTCTTCTTTTCCTTTCGGCTTGTCCCGTTAGGGGTCGACACACCGTGTCATCTTTTGCCATCTTAGCCTATCTCCTGCATCTTCCTCTCTAACACCAACTGCCCTCATGTCTTCCCTCACCACATCCATAAACCTTCTCTTTGGTCTTCCTCTCGCTCTTTTGCCTGGGAGCTCCATCCTCAGCATCCTTCTACCAATATACCCACTCTCTCGCCTCTGAACATGTCCAAACCATGGAAGTCTGCTCTCTCGAATCTTGTCTCCAAAACATCTAGCTTTGGCTGTCCCTCTAATGAGCTCATTTCTAATGCTCTCCAACCTGGTCACTCCGAGCGAGAACCTCAACATCTTCATTTCTGCCACCTCCAGTTCTGCTTCCTGTTGTTTCTTCAGTGCCACCGTCTCTAATCCGTACATCATGGCCGGCCTCAACACTGTTTTGTAAACTTTGCCCTTCATCCTAGCAGAGACTCTTCTGTCACATAACACACCAGACACCTTTCGCCAGCTGTTCCAACCTGCTTGGACCCGTTTCTTCACTTCCTTACCACACTCACCATTGCTCTGGATTGTTGACCCTAAATATTTGAAGTCGTCCACCCTCGCTATCTCTTCTCCCTGTAGCCTCACTCTTCCCCCTCCACTTTTCTCATTCACGCACATATATTCTGTTTTACTTCGGCTAATCTTCATTCCTCTCCTTTCCAGTGCATGTC
The DNA here is from genome assembly GCF_019802595.1 of Syngnathoides biaculeatus. Lineage (NCBI taxonomy): Eukaryota > Metazoa > Chordata > Actinopteri > Syngnathiformes > Syngnathidae > Syngnathoides > Syngnathoides biaculeatus. The sequence continues at coordinate 18,078,483 of NC_084645.1, read as the reverse complement.
TCCATCTTTCCAATTGTACCTCTGCATGCTCCCTGCTTTCACTGCATATCACAATATCATCTGCGAACATCATGGTCCAAGGGGATTCCAGTCTAACCTCATCTGTCAGCCTATCCATTACTACTGCAAACAGGAAGGGGCTCAGAGTGATGCAGTCCCACCTCCACCTTAAATTCCTCTGTCACACCTAAGGCACACCTCACCATTGTTCTGCTGCCATCATACATGTCCTGTACTATTTTAACATACTTCTCTCATTGTGTGGCTCATCAACTTCATTCCTCTATAGTTCCCACAGCTCTGAACATCCCCTTTGTTCTTAAAAATGGGAACTAGAACACTTTTCCTCCATTCTTCAGGCATCTTTTCGCCCGCTAGTATTCTGTTGAATAAGTTGGTGAAAAACTCTACAGCCATCTCTCCAAATTGCTTCCATACCTCTACCGGTATGTCATCAGGACCAACTGCCTTCCCATTTTTCATCCTTTGTAGTGCTTTTCTGACTTCCCCCTTGGTAATCATTTCCACTTCCTGGTCCTTCACTCTTGCCTCTTCAACTCTTTCTTCTCTCATTTTCTTCATTCATCAACTTCTCAAAGTATTCTTTCCATCTATTAAGCACACTACTGGCACCAGTCAACACATTTCCATCTCTATCCTTAATCACCCTAACCTGCTGCACATCCTTCCCATCTCTATCCCTCTGTCTGGCCAACCTGTAGAGATCCTTTTCTCCTTCTTTCGTGTCCAACCTGGTGTACTTGTCTTCATATGCCTCTTGTTTAGCCTTTGCCACCTCTACCTTTGCCCTACGTCGCATCTCGATGTACTCCTTTCGCCTCTCCTCAGTCCTCTCAGTATCCCACTTCTTCTTCGCTAATCTCTTTCCTTGTATGACTCCCTGTATTTTGGAGTTCCACCACCAAGTCTCCTTCTCCCCTTTCCTACCAGATGACACACCAAGTAGTCTCCTGCCTGTCTCTCTGATCACTTTGGCTGTCGTCGTCCAGTCTTCCGGGAGCTTCGGTTGTCCATCGAGAGCCTGTCTCACCTCTTTCCGGAAGGTAGCACAACATTCTTCCTTTCTCAGCTTCCACCACATGGTTCTCTGCTCTACCTTTGTCTTCTTAATCTTCCTACCCCCACCACCAGAGTCATCCTACATACTACCATCCTATGCTGTCGAGCTACACTCTCCCCTACCACTACTTTACAGTCAGTAACCTCCTTCAGATTGCATCGTCTGCACAAAATATAATCTACCTGCGTGGTTCTACCTCCACTCTTGTAGGTCACTATATGTTCCTCCCTCTTCTGGAAATAAGTGTTCACTACAGCCATCTCCATCCTTTTTGCAAAGTCCACCACCATCTGTCCCTCAAAGTTCCTTTCCTGGATGCCGTACTTACCCATCACTTCTTCATCGCCCCTGTTTCCTTTACCAATATGTCCATTACAATCTGCACCAATCACAACTCTCTCGCTGTCTGGGATGGTCAGAACGACTTCATCTAGTTCCTTCCAGAATTTCTCTTTCAACTCTAGGTCACATCCTAGCTGTGGGACATAGCCGCTAACCACATGATACATAACACCCTCAATTTCAAATTTTAGTCTCATCACTCGATCGGATACTCTTTTTACCTCCAAGACATTCTTAGCCAGCTCTTCCTTTTAAAATAACCCCTACTCTTCCCATCTACTCCGTGGTAGAATAATTTAAACCCTGCTCCCAAACTTCTAGCCTTACTACCTTTCCACCTCCTCTCTTGGATGCACAGAATATCAAACTTTCTCCTAATCATCATGTCAACCAACTCCTGAGCTTTTCCTGTCATAGTCCCAACATTCAAAGTCCCTAGACTCAGTTGTAGGCTCTGTGCATTCCTCTTTTTCTTCTGACACTGGATCCGGTTTCCTCCTCTTCTTTGTCTTCGACCCACAGTGGCTGAATTTCCACCGACGCCCTGCAGGTTAGCAGTGCCGGGGGCGGGCGTTGTTAACCTGGGCCACGACCGATCCAGTATGGGATTCTTTAGATGAACGCTCATATTTGTTTGGCACAGTTTTTACGCCGGATGCCCTTCCTGACGCAACCCTCTGCATTTATCCGGGCTTGGGACCAGCCTACAGATTGCACTGGTTTGTGCCCCCATAGGGCTGCATTCATCCATTTTCTTAGCTGCTTATCCTAAAGCCCATAATAGGGTTTTCCATTGAGAGTTAGCATTAAGTTAGCAATGTCGAAACAGTGTGTTGTTCACGGCGGTTGTTTGTTCTTTGTGAGCATATCTCTTTGTTGGTGCCATTTTTGGGGGACCTTAGCCAAACCTATGTTGTTTAGCACAAAACACATACAGGCATTATGTACTTTCTGGGGGGGCGTGCCTTTAGCGTCCCCTCCACGCCCACAGTTTCTCCTGTAACTTCCACATGCTGTCCTCTTGCAGGTCTGCTTTTCCTTTATATAACTAGTGTGTTAGAAAAGCGGGGGTAAGAATGAAGGAGAGAACATGGATATTTGAAATGCTATTGCCAAATAAATGCGCTATTCATTGACTCCATTTCAGCAACAGAGACTGCGCGCTTTGCTTTTAAACCTCCGGTACTTATGAAATATTTAATTATCACTAAACGTCATTTTTGGTAGAAAAACATTTTTGATTGACCATTTTATGTGTGACGTGACTCTGTTTACCTGCAATTCAAATTTTTATTGAGCAACCTGGTTGCACAACCGTACTCTAGTTCAGCCACGACACCCGATGTGCAATGGACCTGAGAGATTGATTGATCCCCTCAATTCAAGGTGTACTGGGTCAAACAGTGATTGACTGACTGTATAGTTCTCACCCCCCCCTTTTTTTTTTCTTTTTTGTTTAGTTATGTTTGTTTAGCTGCTGAGCCAGAGGGCTTTTCTGTAGGGAGATGGTTTAATCTGTACAATTTGCCCAGGGTGCATATTTTTGTTTGAGTTTTGTCCTTGTCCCAGAGCACTCATCTATAAATTAACTGATTAAACAGGACTCTGGAGATGTTGGGTTTCATTTTACAATAACTTTTTATCCTTTTCTCTTATTCTGTCATGTGTGTTCGGAGTGATTGTCTCAAGTGAATTAAAGGGATTGGTAATGTGGAAATTGTTAATCTCCTGCATGCATCAACTAAGAGTAAATCATCTTCAATCATAATATACAATACAATAAATCATCAAATCAAAATCATAACAGCACTGCTTTGATGGTATTATTCCAGGTCAGGCAGTGAAGCTGAGCCGTGCTGCTGAGGAAGTGGCTTTTTTCTTTGCCCAGATGTTGGAGCATGAATACACAACTAAAACAATTTTTCGAGAGAATTTCTTCACTGATTGGAGAAAGGTAAATGGAAATGGGTGATTGGAAAATTAATGCTGTTTTGGTATACAAACAACTGTTAAACAGTAGATATATTGCCCGTCATTCTTGTAATTACTAGAATGTTTTAATGAATTTGAATATAGTTTTCAAGTTTTGAAATGTAATTTTGTCTCACTTTTAAAATGTTTGACCATTCAATATATAGGTTGAGTATTGTGGTAAAATAAGTAAATTATAAAAAAAACCTACTTGACCATGTGTACATCAAATTTCCCTATCAACTGCATCTAAAAAAATGCAGTTTTTATCTAAAATATTTTTTGTAAATTTTATCCACAGCCTTATTCTAAAATGAAAGCTAATTTTGCCCTCAAAATTCTACAGTACATGCAACACCCTGTAATGGAGACATAGATATATTTTTAAAAGTATGACAATTTGCTATTAATAATAAAAAGAAATCACCTTGTACATAAGTATTATAGTATACTATAGTATTCTTAGCATTTGCTCAATATTTTCTAAATGCATCTGTGGCCTCAATGACAGCCTCAAGACTTTTTGAATTGCCACAAGCTTGGCAAATCCATCTTAGAGCAATTTGGTCCAGTCCTATTTGCAGCACACAGGAAACTCCATTGGAGCAAAGGCATTTTCTGATCTCTGAGATGTTTAATCCGGTTCTAGTGGCCCTCTGGCTGGGGCTGTCGGGAACATTCACAGGGTTGTCCTGAAGAAACTTCTGGAAGTCTCTGTACATTGCTACATTACTGTCAATCCAGACTCCCACTCTCTCAATTTATGCTGCTGAAAACATTTATCTCCATAGCCTGACGCCATGTGGATGGTATTCCCCGGTAATAAGAAATTCCTGTTTTCCTCCAAACATGAAGTCTACAATGTACACAAAGTACCGCAATTTCTCAGATAGTAGGAATCCCCAAAATTTCATTCATCCATCCTACGACAAATTGACTGTCAAAAACAGGAAAAACATTATACCCATGTGTAATGCTCAACATCAATATCCTGCTATCCTTCTACTCAAAACATGACGTCTTATCTATAGTATATTAGATTTTTCAAAGAAATAGTCTGTGTGAATATGATGACCTACCATAATTTCTCATCTAATACGCACCAAGTTAACCATAATTCTGGAAAAAAAAAACTTACTTACACTGAATGTACAATTTTTACAATGCATGATTTTGCTTTGACCCATACGATCAAAACAAAAGGATCCTTTTTTTTGAAAATATTGTTCTGAAATTAAGCACATTATGTGAACACGTAATACATTTTTAGATTCCTATTTTCAAGTGAAGAACTAGTCGTGAAAATCCCATTGGACTAGTAGTGCCTGAGGTGACTCAAAACTTGTCATTGGATGCAAGATTAAGAGTAATGCGTATATACTGTACATATGCTGTATGTACAAATTTATATGGGTGTGTATTCATATTTACGCATTTTACTTAATAAATGGGAGAAAAAACATTTCCATCTTGGGTTGTTGAGTTTAGAATTTTGAGGGGAGGAATCTATTTTTAATTTGAGTATGAAGCTATAATCTAAAATGTGGAAAAGATCTGAATACTTTCAAGATGCACTGTATATTGTCCTTAACTAATTAATCTCAAGTAATATCTTAGCTAAAACGAAAAAAATCAAAATATTGCTAGCTTGTTTTCGAAAAATTGTGTAAAATGTTTAAGTAAAACTACCATTGTTTGTATTGATGTCAGTCAGTGTCTTTTGTGCAGAGAAAATGATGAGCCAAGCCTGGGTGTGTATCATGCAGAATTAATTTTGCACTGCTTAGTGCTCAATGCACTTGAAAATATGATTTGTGTGAATGCATTGATATGCTAATCCATACAAGTAGCTTCTCTGCATATGAACAAATCCAATTAAACTGTTATATTAGAGGAGGAAAAAAACTCTTCTCGGTCCACTGCCCTCAGTGCCGGCCTCCTGTTGTTTTTGTCAATCATGGTTAAATACACTCACTGACTGGATATGCATACAGGCACCGTGTTTGTGCAAGTGTACACTTTGTGTTGCTCTCGAGATCATTGGTTTTCATTTTTTCTCTATTGACCTTATACAGTGTGCACTGGCAAAAATGGTTGACTAAGTGATGAAGTTCATTAAAATCCTGTTTAGTGTTTGTCATCATCCTCAATGGTGCTATACTTAAGAATTGCTTTCCTACTTTACTGCTTTGAATGAGTGCAATTCACCGATGGTCAACAGCAGCTCAACCTCTACATCAAACATTGCTGCCAGTTTAGCCAGCAATAGGACGTGTGGGACGCGGCAGTGTCTCAATCTCCTTTAGCGTTAATGGCCTCTAATTTTATAGAAGGATGTGCCAGTGAAAGATGTTTCATGAGTTTGGAATTTCTCGACTCTGACATGGAGAAGCACAGGCCCATGGCAAAATGTGCATTTGATTACATTCTGTCCTTTAAGCTTGAGGAAAAGGAATGCCTAGACTTGAGTTAAATTAGGGTATTTTACTGGCAAATTTAGTTTCCTCAGTCCTCACAACTCACTAATTCTCCACTCATTTTGTGTGGGACTGTTTGTCAGTCAGTAGTCATCAGTGCAGTTGTCTTTTGCCGTCTCACGAAGAATAGGCGCTGGCCTGATGAATACACCTTCAATTGTCGAATAAAATTATAGCATTTGCATAATTGAAAAAAATACCACTGTAATTGATTACAATTTTCTGAAAAAGTAAGTCAGTTGGCTATTTTTAAGGCTGTTACTTTCATCACTGATTATTTGAAGATGCTCCAGTTCTTTCATACATTTTTCTTTGACAGTTTGAGGATAATATAAGGCTCAGGTCTTACCATGACATTAATTTTAACCACTGTCTTCTGATATGATTCATAAAATAGGAGCAACCTTTTACTGGTGCCAGTTATTCATAAGATATTAAGCGTTACTTAAAAAAGTTGAAAATATGAAGCAGGCATGTCAAACTGCCTTTTCCTTAGTATCCGTCATGTTACAGAGTCACAAACACGATAAGGGAACAGTGATCTAAATGGAAATTTCCAAATCAATAGCTTTTACATAAAAATGATAACACTTCTGAAAATTGGACTAATGCTTTGTGTAGTGTCAAACCTTTTTCTACTTTGTCTGGTCTAACTAACCTTTCACCTGTTTTAGGAGATGACGGACGAGGAGAGGTTTTTGATTCAAGATCTTGACAAATGTGATTTTTCAGAGATTCATGCAATGCATAAAGCCAACGTAGAGGAAAAGAAAAACATGAGCAAGGAAGAAAAATTGGTAAGTTTACAATCTATTATGTGTTAACATTGGGTTGGGTTACGTGTTAAAGTTGATAGACTGTGCACTGTACATTATTGACTGGCTTGGTGGCATAAGTTTTCAAAAATGGCCCATTGCTTCGATCAATATACAGTATTTGGCTATTATATTTTAATGAAATAAAAATCTGCAATCTGCCAATTTAAGGCTGTAAACGATGCAGATTAAACAACTTTGCGTAACACCACAAGAAGACTGTGTGCCATGCTTGCATGTTTCATTTGATAATGGCCTTGAAGTCATTTTCTTACAAATATTTGCTATGATGACTTCACTCCTGCCTTCGATTGGCTGGGAACCAGTTCTCCTGCCCAAAGATAGCTGGGATAGGCTCCAGCACTCCTGCTACCCTTCTGAGAAGAAGCGCTTCAGAAAATGGAGCAATGGATGGATGACTTTAATCCTGCATGAAAGTAAGTACAGTGCCATGAGAAATTATTGGCCCCCTTGTCAAATTCCTATATTTTTGCCACTTTAAGATCATCAAAGAAAGTTCGTGCCATTAGAGAAATATCCCAAGTGAACTTTAAATGCTGTATTTTAATGGCGATCTCATTTATTTAGAAAAAGTAAAGTCCTCCTAAACTAATAACTGGTTCCCCCATCCTTAACAGCATCCACTGAATTCACGCATCTTCTTTAAGTGGCAATGAGCCTTTCAGATCTCTATGGCGATATTTGGCCCTACTCTTCCTTTCAGAATTGTTTGAATTCAGGAAAAATTGAAGGTTTTCAAGCATGAATGGCCTTTTTATGGGCATGCCACTGCATTTCAATCAGATTGTTTAGACTAGGCCACTCCAAAACCTTCATTTTGTCTTTTAAGCAGTGTTTTGTTTTTAAGTGTTTTGGATCATTATTGTGCTGCGTAACCCAAGTGCTCTTCAGCATGAGGTCACAACCTGATGGCTGAACACTGTCCTTCAGATATTCGATTAGAGAGCAGAAATTATGGTTCCATCTAGCACAGCAAATTTTCCAGGTCCTGAAGGAGTTCAGGAATCAAAGACCATCACACTATAACCCCCATATTTGACTGTAGGTCAAATCTGAAATGCTGTGGTAGATGTACGCCAGTAATGAGACACACACCTTCCAAAAAGTCTTTGGTATTCCCCCCCCCCCCCAAAAAAAAAGCAAGATTAGCGTTTCTCTGCCATAGAAGGCTTTTTTTGCCGTCTATCAGATTCTTTTGTTGTCATGAACACTGAAATATCTGAGACAAGCGTGGCAGTTTTTTAAAGTTTTTTTTAATAGAAATTGTCTGTATTTCCTTTGTGGCCTCATGGATGAGTCGTTGTTGTTCTCTTGGGTTAATCTTTGTAGGCCGGCCACTCTTGGGAACCCTTTCCAATTTTCCATGTTCTCTCACTGTGAAGACAATGGCTCATCCTATGGTCCGCTGGAATCTTAAAGCTTTAGAAATGGCTTTTGTAACACTTTCAGACTGACTGATGTCAATTACTGTATAAAACGATTTTTCTGGAATTTCTTTGAATCATCTAATTTTGTTGCAGCTTTTTTAGATCTTTTGATCTGTTCAAAATGGCCCAAAATAGGATAGTTATATCCTTTACGTTCGTTTGATGATCTTAAACTTAGTGTGGAATCTATACAAAAATCAAAGAATTTGTGAAGGGGGGGCAATACTTTTTCATGTTCCTGTACCTGCTCTAATGCAGGGTTAGTCATCCTGGCAAATACTTGGATGAAAACACTTCTAGACCATAAAACAAACAAATGACACAAGCAAGCACAGCTCACATTGTCTTCTTGTGCCACTATGTAAATATATACGTTCAATATGTGCTGTTCACAAGTAGGGAAACTGCTGTATGCAAAAATGTAAGAATTGAAGAAGGCAGTGAATACTTTTTCACAGCATCGTAAGTGTTAGACTACAGCGTGTTCAAACTTTCAGATTATGCCACTGCTGTATGAATGCAACTCTGTTGTTTATCAAGGAAACTGTACAGCAAAATATTGAACATGTATAACAGGTCAGACACATTTTGAAAACATTTTGACAGGGATGGATCAGAAATGTTATTGCTAGGGATGTAGTGATACCTGCATTTGATTCTCCTCTGATTGTAGAAGCCTGTGTTATTATGAGAGAGTAACAAATTCAATTCAGTCTTGTTTTGTTGCAGGGAAGTATGCTGATATGTCTGGTGAATAGTTGTTAGTGTAACAGTACTCTAAATGCTGAGCAAAACTCTACAACTTGTGACTACTAACTTTGCTTTGAGCTTTCTGAACCTATGATCTGAAAATTAAACTGAAGCTGAGTCTATAGGCTATTTACTGTTTAACATTTGGTTCAATCTCTTGCAACAAGGCTGCTGACAGTATTGATATAGAAAGAAACAATTGTAAGAAGTGTTGAGAGAGGGTGAATGTAAAATTCAGTGATGTAGTGAACTAAGACTATTGTGCATTTTATGGAGCTTTTGTAATCCATCCATCCATTTTCTGAGGCACTTACAGTGAAGAAAATATTTGAACACTGCTGTATTGCAAGTACTTCCAGTTAGAAATCATGGAGGGGTTTGAAATTTTCATCGTAGGTGCATCTCCACTGTGACATAATCTAAAAAGAAAAATCCAGAAATCACGATGAATTATTATTTTTTTTTAACGTTTTGTGTGATATGGCTGCAAATAAGTATTTGAACACGTGTTTATTAGGTACGATTTTTGACCCACAAAGACCTGTTAGTCTGCCTTTAAAAGTCCACCTCCACTCCATGTATTATCCTGAATCAGTTGCACCTGTGTGAGGTCGTTAGCTGCATAAAGACACGTGTCCACCCCATGCAATCAGTAAGACTCAAAGTTGTAACATGGCCAAGACCAAAAAGGTGTCCAAAGACACCAGAGAAAAAAATGGTACAACTCCACACAGCTGGAAAGGGCTACAGAGAAATTGCCAAGTAGCGTGGTGAAAAAAAGTCTACTTTTGGAGCAATCATTAGAAAATGGAAGAAGCTAAACATGACAGTCAAGCTCAATCAGATTGGAGCCCCATGAAAGAGATCACCTTGTGGGGTCTCAATGATCCTGAGAAAGGTGAGCCCAGAACTACACGACAGTACTTGGTCAAACCCTGAAAAGAGCTGGGACCACAGTTTCCAGGTGACTGTTGGTAATACACTAAGACGTCATGGTTTGAAATCATGCATGGCACGGAAGGTTCCCGTGCTTAAACCTGCACATGCCAAGGCCTGTCTTTAGTGTGCCAATGACCATTTGGATGATACAGAGGAGTCATGGGCGAAGGTTTTGTGGTCAGATGAGACCAAAATTGAACTTTTTGGTCATAATTCCACTAACCGTGTTTGGAGGAAGACGACTGATGAGCTCCATCCCAAGAACACCATCCCTACTGTGAAGCATGGCGGTGGTAGCATCATGCTTTGGGGGTGTTTTTCTGCATGACTGCACTATATTAAGGAGAGGATGACTGCAGCCATGTATTGTGAGATTTTGGGGAACAACCTCTTTCCCTCAGTCAGAGCACTGAAGATGGGTCGCAGCTAGTTCTTTCAGCGTGACAATGACCCAAAGCACACAGCTAGGAAAACCAAGGAGTGGCGCCGTAAGAAGCATATCAAGGTTCTGGAGTGGCCTAGCCAGTCTCCAGACCTAAACCTAATATCAACTCTTTGGAGGGAGCTGAAACTCCTTTTCTCAGCGACAGCCCAGCAATCTATCTGATCTAGAGAAGATCTGTGTGGAGGAGTGGGCCAAAATCCCTCCTGTAGTGTGTGCAAACCTGGTGAACAACTACAGGAAACGTTTGACCTCTGTAATTGCAAACAAAGGCTACTTTACCAAATATAGTTTTTTTTTCAGGCGTTCAAATACTTATTTGCAGCTGTGTCAAACAAATTCTTCTTCTTCTTTTCCTTTCGGCTTGTCCCGTTAGGGGTCGCCACAGCGTGTCATCTTAGCCTATCTCCTGCATCTTCCTCTCTAACACCAACTGCCCTCATGTCTTCCCTCACCACATCCATAAACCTTCTCTTTGGTCTTCCTCTCGCTCTTTTGCCTGGGAGCTCCATCCTCAGCATCCTTCTACCAATATACTCACTCTCTCGCCTCTGAACATGTCCAAACCATCGAAGTCTGCTCTCTCGAATCTTGTCTCCAAAACATCCAGCTTTGGCTGTCCCTCGAATGAGCTCATTTCTAATCCTATCCAACCTGGTCACTCCGAGCGAGAACCTCAGCATCTTCATTTCTGCCACCTCCAGTTCAGCTTCCTGTTGTTTCTTCAGTGCCACCGTCCCTAATCCGTACATCATGGCCGGCCTCACCACTGTTTTGTAAACTTTGCCCTTCATCCTAGCAGACACTCTTCTGTCACATAACACACCAGACACCTTTCGCCAGCTGTTCCAACCTGCTTGGACCCGTTTCTTCACTTCCTGACCACACTCTCCATTGCTCTGTATTGTTGACCCCAAGTATTTGAAGTCGTCCACCCTCGCTATCTCTTCTCCCTGGAGCCTCACTCTACCCCCTCTACTTTTCTCATTCACGCACATATATTCTGTTTTACTTCGGCTAATCTTCATTCCTCTCCTTTCCAGTGCATGTCTCCATCTTTCCAATTGTTCCTCTGCATGCTCCCTGCTTTCACTGCATATGACAATATCATCTGCGAACATCATGGTCCAAGGGGATTCCAGTCTAACCTCATCTGTCAGCCTATCCATTACCACTGCAAACAGGAAGGGGCTCAGAGCTGATCCCTGATGCAGTCCCACCTCCACCTTAAATTCCTCTGTCACACCTAAGGCACACCTCACCATTGTTCTGCTGCCATCATACATGTCCTGTACTATTTTAACATACTTCTCTGCCACACCAGACTTACGCATGCAGTACCACAGTTCCTCTCTTGGTACTCTGTCATAGGCCTTCTCTAGATCCACAAAGACACAATGTAGCTCCTTCTGACCTTCTCTCTACTTTTCCACGAGCATCCTCAAGGCAAATAATGCATCTGTGGTACTCTTTCTAGGCATGAAACCATACTGTTGCTCGCAGATACTTACTTCTGTCCTGAGTCTAGCCTCCAGGCTGTGTCACACAAATAAATCGTTAAAAAAAATCATACATTGTGATTTCTGGATTTTTCTTTTTAAATTATCTCTCTCTCAGTGGACATGCACCTACGATGAACATTTCAGAGCCCTCCGTGATTTCTAAGTGGGATAACTAAGTGCGAGAACTAATATATAATATAGCTATGTTCAAATACTCATTTTCTTCACTGTATCCTCACGAAGGTCGCGGGAGTGCCGCAGCCAGACCCAGCTGTCGTCGGGCAGGAGACAGGTTACACCCTGAACTGGTTTCCAGGCAGTCATATTCACAATCATACCTAGGGGCAATTTACAGTTTCCAGTTAATGAGCTTTCTTCATATCAATCATTAATAATGTAGCTCCATAGTTTTAAATGACAGGGTTCCTGCTATTGCGTGGTAAAATGTAACATTTTATCATGAAATCAACTTTACAGAATCAGCTTTCTTGGTCAAGTGTGTAAAAACACACAAGGAATTTGTCTCCAGCAGTCGGTGTAGCCCTGGTTTGACATTCAGAGGCTATTTTGACTACTTAGAACTCCACTGTCATGAAATGAATGATTTTAAGAATGTTATTAATGGAAAAAAACGACAGCTGGTATGGACCCATCCTTTTTTTTTCACCACAAAACATGATTTTGACGCATATGGATTTTTGTAACTCCCGCCATGAAAATCCTCTCAAGGAATTTTTCGAGAACAAGGAGGAAGTGACGTACATAGCAGTAGCGCACTCAAGCGGTCTCGTATGTTTATACTAGTTTTACCTGCTGGAAGGTAGCTCGTTGTTCCTTTGTGTAAGACAAAATGCTAGCTCGTTGTATTGCTGGATATTGCTCGAACACTTGGGAGGATGGATTCGCTCTTCATACTTTTCCAAAAGACCCGGTTCGTCATGAAAAGGATTGGATTGCACAGTATATGTGTATACAGTTACTAAAAAAAAAAAAAAAATAGTTGGGGGGGGCATAATTCATAAGTCAGGGGTGCTAAATGTGTCAATATGCGCATTGGAAGGCTTCCATGCAGCAGCCGCTAAACGCTTTGTGGATCGCCGCCGGCCTTGTAAACTGCTTCGGCTGGTGTGGCCGCGCCAGACCGCAGTGGCTTATCTCCGCTGCGGAGCTGGATCAGATGGGGAGGCGGTTTGGCTGCAGCGTCGTCGTCTCTCGTGGGCGGCGTTGTGTTCATCGCCCCCGTGGAGGTGGATCGGGTGGGGAGTTGGTTTGGCTGCATGCAGTTTGGCTATGATCCACATATCATCTAAATATGGCTCAAAACTATGGGGTAATATTGCCCCGGCCACTTCACTCAGTTGTGAGATGTTCTCTTCTTCGAAAAGAGTTTCTGTGTCAGAAGGGGCGTGTTCGTCTCCCATCGTAGGTGGCACAGTGTATTTTCAATGGTGAATGTCCCAGTGTGATGTCACGGACGGAAGATGCAGCCAATATGGCGACCACTTGAATGTCAAATGAGACCTCCGGAGCTTTGCACATGGATGATGCGCTCTCTGCTCATATTTATTTTTTTGTATAGACATTGAAGTGAATAATGTTATGTACTTTTCATTACAATATATATTTTAGAATGTTTATAGGCATGACACTTGGGCTTTAAATGGTGTAATAAATGAGTTAGTTGAGCTTATGTCAGCATGTTACCTATTTATTTATACCCATTTAAATCTCTTGTTGCAGATGAATGAACCTAAGTCTAAAAGCACAGTATGGCAGTATTTCAATCAACCAACAACACCAGGGAAAGCTGTGTGCAAAACATGCAGTGATGAAGTCAGCATGGGAGCAACAATAATATATTTGCATGTTCTTTGCTTAAGGCATTAAAAGTGCATTATTCCATTTTTTTTTAACACCAATTTTTACGCTTGTACTGAATGAAGGTGAAAATCTGGTCCACATTTTTATCGGCCTTCTTAACTACTCATACTCTGTATCAATCATGAAAGACCCACACCGGTAGAGCTCTAAAATTCATACAAAGAATTTTCAAACACTGTTTCTTTATTAACTTCTATAAAAAGTGAGTTGAGACTTTACAACTAAAGGGAATGCAGTTCCCAGTGTGACAAGAATTGAGAATCACCATACAAGTGGATGCCTATGCAGAAGCTTTCAAACATTTATGCAATCTTGTTATTGTTAGTGACTTTAATGGTACCTATCTGCTATACTTTTTGTAATTTTGTTTTTGGGTGTGTCTTTAATATGTTGCAGGTCTTAAAAGAGGCCAAAGACAAGATAGTGGAGGAGTTTGGCTACTGTATGCTAGACCACCACCAAGAACGTATTGGAAACTTCAGGATTGAGCCTCCAGGACTGTTCAGGGGTAGAGGCGAACATCCCAAACAAGGCAGGCTAAAGAAAAGGATCCAGCCTGAAGATGTCATAATCAACTGCAGCAAGTGAGAGATGAGAAATTTCAATCCATAGATATGTGACATTGATGTGTTGGAAATGTGATGGGTGAGTTCACAAATGTTCTAGTGCAGTGGTGCCCACACTTTTTATCGCCATGATCTATTTTTCATACAGCCAGTCTCTCGTGATCTACCAACCGGGGTGGGGGGTGCATTGCTGTAACTGCTGTGGACTAAGCAAGAGACAGAGGGTAAATTGGAAGCCATCTTGCTCGAACACGCATTTATGTGCACATGCGCAGTGACGCGTCTAAAGAGGACAGGATTGGTCAACCCGACTGTCAATCATTATAGGAACATGCGATCGATGCATTGGCCACACCTGAATCAACCGGTGAGATGGATGATAGGCTGACGTCTTTTTTTGGCACGCAGTCACGCGTTTGATCAAAACTGTCTCAGGGATTGACTGGTAGATCACGATTGACTCATTGGGCACCCCTATTCTAGTGTATGCCTCAATTGAAACATGATCGATCAGTTTTTTTTCATGCCTTCTCCTCACCCTCTGAATATCAAATATTTGTACTAGCCTGTTAAAATAACAAAAACAGGATGGAAGTCATCAATTGTGAAATATTTCTTTTACTGTTAATGTACAGTCAAAATATACCTGAGAGGATCCTTGCAGTAGAATGCACATTGGGCAGTGTGTGATTCTTTTTTTCGTTTGTGCCAAAGAGAATCCTCTATCCCTGTGCCTCCTGCTGGTCATCACTGGAAGGAAGTTCGACATGACAATTCTGTGACATGGCTGGCCAGCTGGACGGAAAACATCCAGGGGGGCATTAAATATATCATGCTTAATGCCAACTCAAAACTCAAAGTCAGTCTCGCATAAAATATTTTTGTATAACATCATGATCAACATACATTCTGTTCTTTAATAGATATTTTTACATTGTTACTTTGTCTTTTGTTTTTTGTTTTTTTTGTTTTTTCCTCTTCCAAAACAAAAAATTCCATTACTATCTTTCTTTGACTGTAGGGTGAAAAGGACTGGGAGAAATATGAGGTTGCTCGCAAACTTAAGTTGCATGTGGATAACATCCGCACACAGTACCTTGCAGATATGAAGTCCAGAGAGATGCGCACTCGACAGAGAGCTGTGGCCCTCTACTTCATTGACAAGGTCTGATTTGTAAATTGAGTATATGAATCAACTATTGTGAATATCAAATTGTCTGTTACTACACAGCATTAAGATGAATCTGTCACAATGAACCATTCTTCACACTCATTTCTAATTTGAAAACACATGAGCATGTTGGAAATCAATGCTGTGTGTCCTGATAACTTTCTTGCCTTCTCAGATAAGGTAAAATGCGCTTTGGGAGGAAAAAGTTATAGAACTGCTCCTTCCGTTTCTCTGTGGTTCCTTTTCTAGGGTCCTTGTTTTTCACCCCATGTTTTTTCTTTTACCTTGTCCTACTCCAAAGAGAATGTTTAGACCGGGGGAGGTTATTCATCTAGATAACTTTGGACTTGTGAAGCCCTTTGACACTATTTTCTGATTTACAACTACAGTGTGCCCTTGCCTATTGGCAGTTCACCATTCGCGGCCCCGCATACTCGTAGATTTTGGTCTCACAATTATTATTTTTGTTTTTAATTAGCTGTATTTTTATGATCGTAAAGGTTTTAAATTCTCTTCTAAATAGATGAAGCACCACATTAGACATGGTACCTTACAATATGGTGCACCTTATGTGCACACTGAGCTCCAACATTTGCAAATGTTATTTCTTGTCCAACAAAGTACACTTAAAAACACTGGTTACACAGTTAGCATGAATGGGAGCAAGTGTTTAACAGTTAACAGATTAATTTAGTTAACAAAACTATCTGTAAGCAGAAGAAACTTGCACTGCCCTGCGTAGACAGGTCATTACTGACGATATTGTACACTTATGGTGTCACATCGAAACTAAAATTATCACACCACAGCAAACAGAGTAGCATAACTAGCAAATAATAAAACAAAAGAATGACTTCTGAAATAATTGACACACACCATGCATTTTAAACCCTATTTACATGCTCCCAGGTCCTGAGTGTCACAAACTATGCTGCGAAGATGTAAATAGTGTTTAAAGGAAGACTCTCCCCAAAATTATAGGAATGGGAGCACACGTTAAAAGTTAGTTGATGAGGGTTCATTGTTTCTCTTAATGCCAGAGTTATCCACAGATTTCACCAATAAACATCTCTAAATTGGAAAAGTATTATCGAAATTCCTCTCTCGCACAGACATTCCAATGAGCTCTGCTGGAAAACTGACAGCCAATCAGCGTTTGCCACGCTTGCAGTGCTTCCTGTTCTGATCCCCTATTGTTCGTGGATACCTTTCACCGAACAGAGAACGTCCACTATCTGAGATTCTGTGGCCGATTTTTCTGAGAAATAATTACAATCAAACAAAACAAAAATAGCATGATATACAATGTTCAACCCTGTGTGCTTGAGCCAGAATACACACAGGCGGAACTTGACGTGTTGGAAAGGGGGCGTGGCACTCACAACGAACAATAATCCTATTATATGGATTGCGGAGATTTGTTTGATGTTTTTCTGAGGAGTTGGTTTAGCATGGCCAGACTTTTTTTTTTTGTTTTTAAACCCCAAGTTCTATTTTTCAAGCAGCCAGCGTCTCACGATCAACCGGCGGCCGGGTGGGAGTGTAAGGTTGCATACGCACATCACTGTAAATGGTAACCGGGGAGTGTTGTGTCGTAAGAGCCAATAAAGCGGGTATAACAGCGAGTCGATGCTCTGTGTTATTACTACTCCCGCCATTCAGCAAACAAAACAAAAATAGCAATGTTCAAGCATTTCAGCCATAATATACACAGGCGGATCAACTTGACGTGTTGGAGAGGGGCGTGACGCTGACAACGAACAATAACAGTCGCATTATGTGGACCGCGGAGATTTGTTTGATGTTTTTCTGGGGAGTTGGTTTAGATGTAGAGAACATACAGCAAGCGTGGCCAGACTTGTTTACCCCAAGTTGTACTTTTCAAGCAGCTAGGTTCTCACGATTGACCAGCGGCTGGGATGGTGGGAGAGCGGGCAGGGGGGTTTGCACGCGCGCATCCCCGTAAATAGTAACCAGTAAGTGTTGGGTGCTTACACGAGTATATATCCATCCATCCATTTTCTTAGCCCCATGATGGTCGCAGGAGTGCTGGAGCCAGTTAGGAAGGCAGGTTAGACACACACAGAGACTCTGGGAGAACATGCAAACTCCACACACGGAGGTCTGGGATTGAACTGCTGCGCCACCGTGCCGCCTCATAACGTATGTTGTTGCAAAATACAGTACCAGCACAAGAGGCTATAACTAAGAGGCTAATAACCAGTAATGACTAGATGCATGGAAATAATGAACGACCCTCAACTGTGACAGCCACAGCTTTATCCTGTCAGGTTGACCCCACTGGAGGTTAAAGAAGGACAAATTCAGGTGCGTTTCCTCAGTTTTTTTGCAGTTTGGTGCAGAACACGTTGGCATCTTGGCTTAGCTTGAACGAATGGTCTGTAATGCTAAGCACTGGTGACGTCAGGGGCCGAGTCAAGGATGTCTCTGGGGTCCAGGTGTGAAAGTTGGCACATATCCAGATTTTGCTTGGATTTCAAAAATAATCCTTTTCAAAAAAAATTTCAGTTAATATCCGAAATGTATGTAATAATAATATTACTTCATATTGGAGGGGTTTATTGTACATATGAATTTTGGGGAGAGTCTTCCTTTAAAGTGCATGTTTTGTGTCAATTATTTCATGAATCATTCTTTAGTTGGTTGCAATTTTCGGCTTGTCCTATGAGGATTGCCACATTTATTTTTCACTGTAATATCCCTTTCCTGATACAACCCATCCTTTTTCTCAGAGCTTGAGTATCCGTGGTTGTTTTGGGGTCAATATGGGGGGTAAAACGGAGGGAAGTGAACCTTTGCCGTCTGCATGAAAGGCAGCATCATGTACCACTTCATCACGTTTCTCCTACATACTGATGTAATTACCATTACCGAAGCATAAAAAATGATTTTGGTAAATACTTGGGATTTGGGGCAGCTGTCAAATAAGATATGTATATTGTGAATTTGATGAGAAAATGCTTGTTCTGGATTTCAACATAGAAGATGAAAGTATGTCTGCTGTGAATTTGGTATTGATCCCTCTATCTTCTGACCTCAAAAAGCTGGCACTGAGAGCTGGTAATGAAAAGGAAGAGGGAGAGACGGCGGACACAGTGGGCTGCTGTTCGCTACGTGTTGAGCACATCACACTGCACAAGCAGCTGGATGGCAACGATTGTGTAGTGGAATTTGATTTCCTGGGTAAAGATTCCATTCGCTACTATAACAAGATCCCTGTCATCAAAAAGGTAAAAGAGCATAAGTCATCTCAGCTCATGCACAGCTTATGTCTGTCTGTCTGTCTCTCTCTCTCTCTCTCTCTCTCTCTCTCTCTCTCTCTCTCTCTCTCTCTCTCTCTCTCTCTCTCTCTCTCTCTCTCATAAACTGATTTACTTATTTGGATCTGGAAAGAGCAGTGTGAATAATTAAGATTTTTGTACTTGGTTGTTGGCAGCTGTCTTTCAACCTTTGAAGCTTTTTTTTTTTTTTTTGAGAACAAGATTTTTTGAGGGTAAAAAAAACTAAAATCTTAGATCATATGGCTATGCATGTTTTTCATTGGACATAGACCCGATGCTTACTGATGCAACAAAAATAAAAATTTAGACATTTAGTTTTGAGGTTATATGCCTGTTAGAGACCTAGGTGTGTCGATGCCTCTATCCATCTTGAGTCTTATCTTTGAGGCAAAGTTTTTGTTTTGAGCCCCCACAGAGGTTTTTATTCTGTCATTACAGCTAGTCATGATGGGCTCAATAGGAAACCTGGTAATGTTTCCTCACCATGTGGTATTATTGTTAGATGATCAATTTTTTATTTTTTTTCATTTTTTATTTTTAAGGTTTAAGTCATTTTGGTGCAAATTTGTAAATTCCATACAACCATTTCCGGAACAGAAAATGTAATTCTTTACCTTTAGAATATCACAGCTTTTTCGTGTAATTGCCTAAGACCAAGGAGCCTTATGAAAGCTTTTTTTTTTTTTTTAAATCAGGATCATTGAAGATGTTCATGACACCACTGCGTGAAAACGATATGACGGAGTTCTTTTAGTGGGGGATAACTAAATCTGCCATTGCAGTTAGTATCTATATAGGGGAATTTTTGCTTCATGTCACGTAATATGGGTTTCATAAATATATTTTGCCTTTAATCAGTGATTTTATGACAAGGTCATAAATCAGAAGTACCGTTTGTAGAAGAGCAGTCACGCACATGACCTAACCACAAATTACCTGTATGTTACTGAATAGATGGTAGCTATACTAGCTGTAATCAACATTAAAAACTCTTCTTCTTTTTTTTTTCTCATGCGTTTGAGTACTTCCACTTTTCAGTGATATTTCTTGCACCAAAAGCTTTTTAATTTTACTTTTTCAAATGCTTTTATGTATTTGAATCTTTTTAATCATGTTAAACCCATGAAATGCACTATACAAAAACTCTCTTTGCTTTCGACGTTATCATTTATAAATGAATTGTTCAGACTTTCTTATATTTAACCAGGATTGCCAATTACAAATATTATCACGCTTGGGTATCTGTTACATGTATGTTCTTTTTGTGTGTGTGGTATTTAAACGTGCATTCAAAAGGAATGTGCTGGACAAGATTAAATTGGTCCCCTGCCTAATGGCCAAAGTAATTCCAGGAAATGTGTGAGATTATTGCGAACTGTCACACAGCATTTTAAATTCTGATTTGTGAAATCAGTGAGTCAAAAATGCACAGGGTGATACATGCCTAGTATGCCTTACCTTTGCACCTAAAAACTCAAAATTGAAAGGTGGTTTCGTGCAGTGTGATCTTGGAGGTCTTTATTTATTTTTAACTGGATAGTTTGCCTTGACACAAGCTACTTAATGGAGGGTATTTTCATTATGCAAATGTTAACACAATTTGTAAATGTTTTTTCTTTTACCAGGTATTTAAGAATCTCGAGCTTTTCATGGAAAATAAAGACCCTGGTGATGAGCTCTTTGACCGCTTAACTGTGAGTGTCTTGATAGCCTCCATTTCTACCAGATTGTATCACTTTTTAGAATTTTTTTTTTTTTTTGTGTGATTTGTGTTACCCTTAGAATGACAGAATTACTCCAGCGGTGGGTGAATTTGTCATTTTTTATTGATGATCATTTGTGATGAATATATGCAAGTGGTTGAAAACTCTATGAACGGTGTCCTCTATAAAACCGAATACTAAACCAATGTCAGAGAAATGGGGTGATTTGAAGAGCATAGTATAGAGCACATTGGCACACTTGCTACTTTGGACCCAAAGACTAAAGATGCTGGATAAGCTAACTGCGCTAGTTCTGTCAGGTAGCACTCACGGTTGAATTGGAATATACTACTGTGACTTGTTGTGAGTTCCTGGTGAGGGAGATAGTTGTCGCCCCCAAGTTGAAAATGGTCATTAGTTAACATATTTACTTAGCACATTCAAATGAGCACTGCAACCTGAGCAGTTTTTCCTTACTTACCCAAACTCTTCATTAATATCTCCATATAATGTTCTTTCTTCATGGTCCCATCTATTTTATGTAAAGCTCTAGTTCCTGCTGCAGCAAAACATCCCCACAATATGATGCTGCCACCTCAATGCTTCACAGTTGGTGTAATGTTCTCAGGTCTACAAGATTCCCCTTTTGTCATTTTGCCCAAACATGATGTAGTAATTAATCTCCTTAATACAGTGCAGTTGTCCTGCCCCATGTTCAGAAAAACACCCCCAAAGCATGATGCTTACACCCCATGCTTCACAGTAGGGATCCTATTTTTGGGATGGTATTCCTCATTCTTACTCATCTAAACAGGGCGAGTGGGATTAAGACTAAAAAGTTCTCTTTTGGCCTCATCTGACCACATAATTTTCTCCCCTGACACCTCTGGAGCACGGTCATGGGCAAACTTAAGATGGCACTGAACATCTGCTAATTAAAGCAGGGGAACCTTCTGTGTCATGCGTGGTTTTAAACTATCACATCTTAGTGTATTACCCACCGTAATTTTGGAAACAGTGGTGCCAGCTCTCTTCAGGTTCTTGGGTGATTTCTCACCAACCTTAGAGTCATTGACACGCCATGAGGTGAAACCTTGCTTGGACTCCCAGTCCGAGGGAGATTGACAGTCATGTTTAGCTTCTTACATTTTCTAACAGTTGATCTTTTTTTCACCAAGCAGCTTGGCAATTGCCCCGTAGCCCTTTCCAGCCTTGTGGAGCTCTACAATTATGTCTCTGGTGTCTTTGGACTGCTCTTTAGTCCGAGCTATGTTAGTCGTTGGAGTCTTAGTGATTGTGTGGGGTGGACAGGTGTCTTTATGCAGCTAACAATCTCAATAGATGCTTCTAATATAGGATAGTAATTGGAGAGTAGGTTGACTTTTTAGAGGTGTACTAACAGGTATTTGAGGGCCAGAATTTTACTTACTTATTTGCAGCAGTAGCATACATTTTTTTTAAATCATATGTTGTGATTTCCAGATATTTTTTTTAGATTGTCGCTCACAGTGGACATAAAAGATGAAAGATGAAAAATTCAGACCCCTACAACTTTTCAAAGTTGGAGAACTCTCAAAATCACAGGGTGTTCAAATACTTTTCTTTTTCATGAGATATATATATATACACATACATACATACACACAGGATATGAAGAAGCAAGGGGCTCTCATCCAGTTTAACTTCTTGTTGTGCAGTACTTCTGTCAAGCCACAGACAGGTGAACCCTGTGTTAAGTGCTATGACTTGAGGAGCACTTAGTTTCTATAGCACAACAGAGCTGGAGGTGAGAACAGATGCAACAGTTCTATTGGCATTTTGTAGCAAAATAGATAAATGAAGCAGAGAGAAAATCGGTTAGATAAGGCAAAAGAGGGCCTGCCTGTCTGCCACCTACAGCTTGTGGAAAAGAAAAACAAAAACTTGACACAGTATTTGATCGGGGCAATTGAAGGCAAATGTACGCTACTTCTGATGTGCAGCCTTTGGCCTGTCAGAAAATGTCAGGTTGTGTTGGCGGTGGCATGGTAACTGCCTGCTTTGGGCAGTTCTGATTGACATGCAAAACGGCTAGGCCACAGAAAAAGCGGAAAGAGGTTGGTGGAGAGAGTTTAGGAATAAAGAATGGTAGATGGTGGCTGGACTAAAGTAGAAAAGGAAGGAGGAATGTCAAAGCGTTGAAGAACAGCCTGAAATCTGATTGATTGACTGTTTATTATTCTTAGATTTAACTGGGACTAGATTAGGGTTAATCAGGTTTGGTTACTCTGAACTCCCCAAAGCCAAAGATAAAATGCAGGTCTGGCACAAGACCTTTGATTGTCTAAAATCTGCAGTCACTTTCTCAAAATAACATAACTGAAAGGTGGTTTTATTGATTTTGAAGAATTGTAAATTAGAAGACACAATTCATTTGGTTCTATGCTTTTTGTGTGTTTCATTTTGATGAATAGCAATAGCTGGGAATGTGAGCACATGTGCTTCTGAATATCAGGGTTACAAAATGAACAGTGCTCGGCTTTCTGTAACCAACACCTTCACTTACACTAGCCCAAGTGTGTAATATAAGCTCAAATGATGTGTCCTTGTCCATTATAGAGCAGCAACACACACAGTTCAAACAACACATGGTGCCTGCTTTAATCAAGATGTTTGCTTATACCTGTAGTTGTACTCAATGGGGGAAACAAGCTGATCTTTTATCAAGGTTATCATTAAAATTATTTTTAATGCTATTTGCAAAAAGGATTGGTTTGCCAGCAGCATGTTGAAGACAAATTGTAGTATGTAGGAAATCAGAACAATGGTAATTACAAAAAAATAATAACAATTAATAAAAAAGTACATGGACAAACACATTTTTGCATGCAAGGAAGCATGAGGGCAATCATGGTCAATCCTCAGACTCTAATAAACCTTCATTAGCATGAGCAATGCAAAGTGAGGTCCCTCATTAACAAGGTAGAGGCTGGAGTAGTTGTGGGCACATAGTCTTTATCCTTCATCATGTGCATGCACATGTATGTTTTCATTTCCAATCACATGTGTGTTATATTTAATAGGCTCGCATTCATGCAAATATGTGGCCTCTGACAGCTGGGTTCTGCCCCTGCTTTGATTAAACCAAGCTTCATTATTATTCCAATCTTAATTTGAATAACTGTTAGCACAGGGGTATTGCAGCCTTTGATCCCTGCTGTGTGTGGCGTTGAGAATCCAACCAATGGCTGACTGCTGCCTATAACGCCTCAAACTTATGATACCAACATAGTGCCAGATGATGGAAGGTGTGCTGCACTTTTTAAAATGAGATCACAGAAAAACATGTAATTTATAAATACAACAGTGCCACCTAGTGGTCTAATAGAAGTCTTCCTTTTGCTGATATGACTTTCTATACTTTGTTCTCGTACACAGGGAAACTTGATCTCCATATCTCCTGGTTCTGTTCTGTTTCTTTCCTTGACAGACCATCTTGTTGAACAAGCATCTGGGTTCTCTCATGCCAGGTCTGACAGCGAAGGTTTTCAGGACTTACAATGCCTCCATTACGCTGCAGCAGCAACTCAAAGAACTCACAAATGGTAACTGCAGATGTTCTAATTACGCTCTACTCACTTTTAACCGTACAGCCATTGTTAATTTAATTAAATGGGTATCGACTGCCTGAAAATTTCACACTCTGTAAGAATTGTTCACAAATAGCACAGCTACTCTGAGCATTTTTTACATATTGCTTAAATGTGGAATTTGCAATAAGAAAAAAAAATCTGTTGTATGTTAAATTCGTATGACTCTGGGCTTGAAATCTGCAGATTTGCATCACAATTAGCGGGTGAACTCCTTGAGGCATCACCTTATGTTGGAGGGGTTTGTCTGTCCCAATTGTCTGGGGATTTATGGCAGGGTTACCCATGGCAAACATATCATAGGTGAGAAACCATACAGAGCACGGTTTCAAAGACATCTGATGTTTGAAAATACAGGGAAAGGTTTTCCCTTGCCCAGACACTGGTCAACAGGTACCACCCTCCCCCCCTTGAGCCAGGCCTGGAGGTGGGGCTCGAAGGCAAACACCAAGGGGGGGACATTGTCGCAACTGCCGTGGAGAAAACAAACGAGAGATCGTAAATAGGAGGCCAGTTTGCTAGAGCGCACCTTTTATATCGACGTATCTGCCACACCTGAATCAAGCGACGAGATGGATGATAGGCTGACGTCTTTTTTTGCTTGTTTTTGGCACGTCATGCAATCGATCAAAAATGCCTCTCGATCGACCGGTCAATCATGATGGACACATTGAGCTCCCCTGCCTTGGATAAAAGACAGATTTTAAGTGTAGTTGCTGTGAAATTTAGTGATGAAAGTCCTCCGGATTTTCACGGAATTCCGGATTTTCAAATTTTCATGAAAATTCCTCCGGAAAATTTAGGAGAAATTGCCTAAAATTAATCTGGATATTAGACAACATTGAACGAACACGCGTTTGAGTTCGTTGTTTTGCTTTCACGAGCATAGCCATGTTGAAGCACTAACACTAGTAACAGTAACACCCCTCCCCTCACATTCTCATGACCTCGCCATATCTCGTAGATATCAAAAGTTCAGTGAGAACGTAAGCCACAGAGAGTGCACGTTTGCACACAAAAGGCAGTATTTGGAGTATTTGAATAGCGTTTTGTGTAAACTAATGCGTGATCGGCCAGGTACGGCCCCCAGCTCAATGTTCAAACAGGCAAGTTGGCATACGTGCAATAGACGGAAGGGTTAGTAACACATTCAAGTGGTCATGGCTTGAGGATTTTTTGTCCGACTCCGTAAGTCAGTTAAAGTCATGTATATAAATAAAGGCAACTCATTATACAATTAGTATTAATCGATCTATATCTAAGATAGTGAGCAATCTGGTCGAGTGTATCAGTACAACGCGATGTAACAAGTTTAAGACTTAAAATTTAGTAATTACTACAGATCAGCTTCTTCAACGTGTTTTGCTGTACGGTGTGGAAATTCTAGGATGTTTTCGTCTATATTCTATATCTATACTATAATGTGGGGAAAGGGAAAATTTTAAATGTATTTTTACTGAATAGTTCACTTAATTCATTTGTCTTGAGATAAGGTGACATATTTTGAGGATATTTTAATGACAAATGTTACTTTGTGCTATCCAGTGATAGGAGGATGGGGGGCAAAAAAATCTAGGCTTGGCCCTTGGGGAATTTCAGCCCAATTTTTTTTTTTTTGGTCAGGACTTACAAATTTTACTTTGAATTTTTGTCAGAATTTTGTTCACAGATATAGACAGAATGCACCACAGCCATCCATTTTTTTCAAAATTTTTACGGGGGACATACATCCGTACCCCCCTAGCAGGACTTCGCACCTGTGGTCCTTGCATTTGTATTTTCAGGAAAGTCCACTTTCATCTCTAGAAATTGTATATATATTGAGTATTTGTGGCCAGACAGTAGAGCAGGGTAATTAAGCAATCCATCAACCAGAATGCACGGATTTACAGTGTTGTTAATCAGAAATGCTTCAATGCGAATTACTGTATTGTTTTCTCACCCTCCTAAGATTCGATGATGCAAAATGTTGCAGAGAAACTGCTGGCCTACAACAGAGCGAACCGAGCGGTTGCAGTTCTCTGTAACCATCAGCGGGCGCCGCCAAAGTCCTTTGAGCAGAGTATGGCAAACCTTCAGGCCAGGGTATGGTATATAAGTGTTGTGTGGTGGGGCCGATAATTTTCATTTTTTTTTCCCCCACAGAGTTTGGGGGAAGACAGTTTCTACTTTAGAATTCCTTATGTCACATGAGTGGCGTGTCACTTTATTTTGTCTATTTTAAATTTCAGACAGGCATTAATTGACATTTGTTCAATTTACAGCAAATTTACATTATCACTGTTATATTTAGGCTGGCAGTAAACGACCCCGAAAGGGACAAGCCGAAAGAAACGGAGAGTAATGATTCTGTGTTGCACACACAAACACACACGAAAAAAAAAAAAACAATTGAGAGTACAATATAACATACAATTATTCAGTTTTTAGCATTTTGCAATGTGATTCAGTGAATAAGGGGTGACTATGGCTGGCTGCATCCAATTCACACGCGTACTTATACAGCCCATTAACCAACATTTACAATGACAGCGTCCTTATGCGCCGCCCACCACCGGTGTTGAGTTAGCAAAGCAGAAAGGATCTAGACACGCTTCCTGTTTACCCTCGGTGATAATGGTGAAAGTAAAAAAAGAAATGCTCTTTATTTTAAAATGCAATGACTGTCAGCGTATGTGCAAATAGAAGGAAAAAACGGTGAAAGTGGATGAAATTTTCTCTCGAGCGAGAAAGGTCTGGTCAATAAAGTGTTTTGGGGCGCCAAAGTAGAAAGCGAGTTTACGGAGGGATATGTGAGGACAGAATGAAAGCTGGACTGTCTCAAGCGTCACATTCCGCACACATTTGAAAGCAATTTGAATTGGACGCAGATTTAAGTTGGGAATCGGGATCGGTACTTCATTGGGGAAGAGCGCCAAAGACAGAGAAAAGGAATGAGTTGACACTGGTAGACAAATAGAACCCAAAGGAAGTTAAAATTGTCATCGACAATGTTCTACTAGCCATCAATAGGAAAGCATCTCTGCTGGCACATAGCAAAGTATTTGAGTATACCAGAAAGTGGACGTAGCATAAGCAATGCCTTTGAATTTTTTAATTCAATCAGTCAATGTAATGGATCAATTAGTCAGTCACTTAGTAATATTAAAGTTAAACATTGGGACACCTTCATCATGGCTAAAAACACAGAATAGTATGCACAAAAGCTAGTTCTTGATTTTGAATACAGGGAGCAAAATACTGTAATTTTTCGAGTATAATACGCACCCCCAAAGTTGACCTAAAAAAATCGGGAAAACCCTTCTACCAATGTACAACGCGCACCACTAATTTGCTGCTATCCGCATGCTCAAAATATTAGGTTAGTATTTTTTGTTCTTGTATTGTTTTACAAAAAGTCATCATTCATAATAATCTTTGTGCATATACTGATGCAACGGTAATATATATATCTCGGGACAGGCCACAGGACACGCTTGTCCTGGTCCCTGCAATTGTCAGAACAGAATTCCTCAACCGTCTAAAATAAATGCTCAACAATAGCATGACATTTTATTAATTCTGTTGATAACACACATTACAGTCTTAAATAAATGCAGGATTTAACACAACCATCTTTTGCATTAAATATTTGTCCATAAAATGTTTATGCATAGTGCAGTTTATCCACGACACTATACATCTTTGGCCAAGACTTCAAAAGCTGCATCCGACTCATCTCCAATCTAAAAAATATCCATCGTAGATATGTTTGGTGCATCACTGTCAAACTCATCATTGATGACTTGGTCCAGTTCTGGTGGCTCCTGCATTCATGAACAGTGATCTCTTCTTTGTCCCACAGCATGTCATCCTCTGTGCCATCCATGACATTTGTAAGGAAACATTTTTTGAATCCCAAGAGTAATTATTCCCTTTAGTCTTCATTATTGTCAGCACTTTGAGGGGAAAGTCCACCGTCCTACCAGCGCAGCTTCTTGCACCCGTTCGGCTACATTCTGTCGCAACTCTTCATAGTGTCAGGTTGCAATTAAAATGAGAGCTCAAACTACATAGAAATGAGCGTAATGGGCACTTTTAAAAAAGCGAGCTTTTCAATTGTGTGCGCTATCCCGATTTGTTTTTAAACGTCCCTATTATGATCGTAGTACTTAGTTTTGTTAGTTAGCAGTTAGCTCATGTTGTTTTGCTTCCGGTTTGGCCGTGACATCGGCCAGAGTGAGGTCACATTTCTTTTAAAAGTGGCTGCGCAACTATCCCTTATCTTCATTTTTTTGTCTTCGTTTAAGTTATAACTAACTCAAGGGGTATCATTTCTGATGTTGGGTGCAGTAGCAACAAATACAGTGAAGAAAAGTATTTGAACACCCTGCTATATTGCAAGGTCTCCCACTTAGAAATCATTAAGGGGTCTGAAATTTTCATTGTATATGCATGTCCACTGTGAGAAAAATAATATAAAAAGAAAAATCCAGAAATCACATCATCAAGTTGGCATGAACAATCCTTTCAAGAGCAGATGAGGGCATGCCCCAAATTGTGTTGGACTCCAGGTCGATTATATTGAAGGGGGAAATGAAGTGGGAGTTGACAGTTTGGATTTGAAATACAGGTTTTGTGATACCAGTCTTGGAACCATTCTGACAACGCTTATATTCACAGTGTCTTAATTTCTTTCAATCAGATTGTTGCAAGAAAAGAGCAGTTGACTCTTGCCAAGAAGGAGCTGAAGCAAGCTAAGAAAGATGCCAAGGATAAAGGCAACTCAGACCCCAAGCTGCAGATGTAAGTACAGTATTCCAATTAAAAACGTCTGAAAGAAGCTCCCATATGTCACATTCGAAAGACAGAATAGTTCTATGTCGCATTAACAAAACTATCATGATCCTGATTGTTGCTCTCGGTATTTTTGTGGATGACATCTGATCTATAATAACTCAGACTGGTGGAGAAGAAGGAAGCAGCTGTGAAACGTTGTGAGGAGGGTATCCTGAAGCTGGAAGTCCAGGCCACTGACAGAGAGGAAAACAAGCAGATTGCACTCGGTACCTCCAAGCTCAACTATCTTGATCCACGAATCACTGTGGCTTGGTAAGTTCATGAGGCAAACACTCAACTTTTTGGTTGAGTGTTTAAAATGAATATTTAAAATGAGATTATTATTTTGGGATCTATGTCACAAAAAATATATTAGGGCTGTCACTCATATATTTTTAGAATTTATTATTCTATCAACTAGCCCCTTGTTTGATCAGTGTATTTGCGTTCGTTTCTTGTAATTATTTTTCTTTGCTGATTACTGTTTATTAGCCGATTATGGCTTGGTATTGTTAATTATGATTAAAAACAATATTTAAGGAATATGACATGAGTGATATATTTTTTGAAACTAAGCTACTTCTTGGGTATTAATTAATGCAAAGAGCTACTAGTTTGTTATACACTTATGTGGCTGCTTCATGTTTGGCTATGTCATCCATCCATTTTCTGAGACGCTTATCCTCACGAGGGTCACGGGAGAGCTGGAGCCAATCCCAGCTGTCATCAGGCTGGAGGTGGGGTAATCCCTGAATTGGTTCCCAGCCAATCGCAGGGCACATAGAGACAGACAACAGTCGCACTAACAATCTGGCTGGCCTAGATGCAATTTAGGGTCTTCAATGAATGCATGTTGTTGGGATGTGGGAAGTGGGGCCGGGATTGAACCTGGGTCTTCATAACTGTTAGGCCAACGTTTTCCATCTGCGACACCGTGCCGGCTGCTCTGCAGTGGTTTTCAAGGAAGGTGGTGGCACACTGTTATGGGGGGGCGCGACCATGAACAGCTGTTTCATGTTTTTCCTGATTCCGAAGGAATACTATATATGGGTGTAGGGGGAGGCTGAAAATGTCACTCCAATAAGGGGAGCAAAGCAAAACATTTGGGGAACTATTAGTCTACAGTATATCACCTGTTGAAACATCTTATAGCGGACATACAGTCCCTGCGAGACCCAAAATTAAGCATTTGTTTTTAAATATTTTACCAGCTGCAGGTTAGACAGAATGATTCATTTATACTTATGATCTAGTTGTTGGATATCACAATCTCTATAAACAGTTTGAAGAAATGAAATATATACACACACAGGTTAAATTATCTATGTTGCAGAATATAATCTTAACTATTTACTCATTTCAGGTGTAAAAAAATGGAGGTACCCATTGAAAAAATCTACAATAAGACCCAGAGGGACAAGTTTGCCTGGGCTATTGACATGACCGAAATGGACTTTGAGTTCTAACTTTTCACTTGGACAATTGTGATTGCTATAGCGCAATCAATGGACCTGTGTAATTACATTATGTAAACTGTTCAAATTGTAACATTCTTGTGCTTTTATTTTACAAGCACTGTTTTGACAAGGTATTCTTTTTCCAACTGGTTTGCTGTGTTTAGCACATTATTAATTAGATTACTGTTGTATTTTGTTTGTATTTGAATAAAAGTTCCTATGCATCGAAATCCCAATTGTCTGTTAAACACCGTTTATTTGGATTGACTCTACTGTACAGAAAACATGTACCATGCAGTTAATCGCATTGTAAAATACTTTACAAAATCACCTCCTGATCAGCACCTAGCACCAAATATATTTTATAGAAAATCTAAGAGGAATGCATCTCACGGTACATGAACAGTTTCAAAAATGCAGGTCAGGTGTTAATCTTATTAGCCTGCAAAGTCACATACAGTGCCACCAGAAAGTATTCACACCGACATAAAATTGCCCATAATGACAAAGTAAACATTTTCAGACATTTCTGTAAATGTATAAAAGATGTAAACATTCAAACATAATAGGTACATATGTAATCACATCTTTATGCCCGGGTGCATCTGACTATCCTGAATGCTTCTAAAAGTTCAATAGAGTCCAGCCGTTATATATTTCGTTGATGTAACAGAATTTGGAATGGCACACACTTGTCTATTTAAAGGTTTCGTATTTGGCAGCGCATATCAAAGCAGAAACATAGGAATGCAGCTTGTCTGCAGACCTCAGACCAGACTGTGTCAAGGCGAAAATCTGAGGAAGGATACAAAAGGATTTTCAGCAGCACTGAAGGTCCCGATTATTCAGAAATGGAAGAAGTTAGAACCACTGGGACTCTTCCTAGATCTGGCCTTCCGACTAAGCTGAGTAGCTGGAGAAAAAGCACCTTGGTCAGAGAGGTGAACAAGAACCATATGATCGCTAAGGCAGAGCTCCAATGTTCCCTTGCAGAGATAGAAGAATCTTGAAAGGTCTTTATGATAGAGTGGCCAGATGGAAGCCTTAAATATTTTCAGACGTGCAAGTATAAAATTCTCTGGTCTGATGAAACCAAAGTAGAAAGGTGCCAAACGTGCTTCAACATAATATCAAACCAACGGTGTATATACTTATGCAGCTATGTTTGACCATTTACATTTTCCAATACATTTGCACAACTGTCTTAAACTACCTTTACCTTGTCATTATGGGATACTTTTTGTTGTTTGTAAAACTACTCAAAGCTGGGATAAGCTCCAGCACTCCCCGCAGCCTTTGTGAGGATAAGCGGCTAAGAAAATTGAAGGATGGAAAACTACTCTACCCGATTTTCAAAAAAAAAAAACACTGCAAAATATGCTGAAAAAAGGGTGTGTATACTTTCTGGTGGCAGTATTGTCATGACAGGCCTGGGCAACAATGTCTCAATCAGCCGGCATTTCATTTCACAAGAATCTATAAACAACATTGGACAATATCCCTATATGTGCATAAAACCCATTTGTATTCTTGCACTACTAAAGTTCTAACAGGAAAAACACACTTTTCTATCTTACAAACAACATTCCACTTGTCTTTACATCAATACAACCACTTGTCACAACAGTCGGTTTAAAAAAAAAAAAAATAGATATCACACAAGTCAATGTCATTTTCAGGATAGGAATTTTGCTGCTCCAGTACATAGGATCAGGCTGTTGTGTCTCTGGACCTGTAAGGGGAACACAAGTGTTTACTTAGAAGAATACATTAATTACACCATTGGTTGTTAGATACACCTGTTTAAAAAAAAAAAATCTCTTGACTCACAATGTGATTATATCAGCTTTATATATTGACATTTGCAAATAGTCCCCCACCCCAATGCCTGGAGGATCAGATGCAGCTCGGCAGAACGGACAAAATGTCTTGCCTTCATGAAGAGCCTTGACCTTCTTTCGGCTTTTCAGGCGTTCCCCCATTTTCTTCTACGCCTGCTTGGGTCATCAGGTCTGCAATGTTCTTCTCCAAGTCATCAATCCTCGTGCTCATCTCATCAAGTAGAGAAGCATTAAGGGAAACTGAATTTGTGACTCTTAGGAGCGCATGACTGGCTTACTCATACTCTGCATTCAAGTCTACAAATTTGATGGTAATGTATGGATGTTAACAAGTCCGATCATAATAGTACAAGCATAACTAATGATAATCACTAGCTTGACACTATCCATAAAACACATTAGCAAACTACAATTCAAATTGGTTGGATATTCCTTCCGATAATCTGGTCTGACATAGTCTGGAACTTGTCTTGCATTTGTTGCAGCAAGGTTTGGACCTGGAAAACAACCAGCAGTGATTTAAGTAAACAGGATTTTGAGCAATTCCACATATTAAAATTGTGCTTTATTTAATAAAAGCAAGGGTCGGAGACTTGTTTGATGCCTTGTTTCACAAATTAAATAAACCAACACTGGATACATCGTGTGCTTATTACAACGCGCCACTCCCTACAAAAACACGGGAATGTACATTAAAACAGTAATGAAAACAAATTTGATTAGAAAACAATTGATACGGTTAGAAAAAGCGTGGAACAACGACACCAGAAAAAAATACTTGAACGTTTTTGGATGATCAATTAACATCTCTTTTAATCGTCGCCCTGAGAATATTCGGACCAACTCTGACATTACGAACAGAACTTTTTTTCTGAATTCTAAATTAACGAGGGTATAGTTACGAGAATGGCTATTAAAACAATCTAGTTAACTAACGCTGCAGATGGAGATGGATGTAATGTAGTTCGAAGACCAAACACTGAATAGCACTAAATCCTACCGCGTTACGGGCGCTAAATAAACGTAGATGTTAAGAATCCAAGTCATATACTTTGAAACAAGATTAAGAATTGAACAGTGAGTGTCGAATACTTTGGCTAGCCAGCTGCGCCTCCCACTCGGTTAGCTTCGTTAGCCGCTACTAGCTAAATCTGATGAGCCGAGTTTGCTTCCTCTCAAGGTTTTACGACTTACCACATTTGTGAAGTCCTGCACTGATTTAGGATCCGTATCAGCCATTATCTGCCCTGAATAAATATCCAAAACCCCGCAAACCCTAATGTAGTTCACACAAAACGACGTTTATCCTGTTCGATTACTAGCTAGGAATCCGCTGGCACAACCAACTGCGCAGTCAGCTGTTCCGCTGAAAGAAGCGAGAAGGAACTCGCGCGAGAGTTTGGAGCGCCATCAATGGAATGTGGGACTTTGTGTTTTCTGGGGGTGGGGTGGGGTGGGGTACGGGGAGTGGGGGGTAGCGTGTAGTTTCTTTTGCCTTCAAAGCCTCAGGAAGCTCACTGGATCTGCTGATAAGATATGAGGAAGACTAGCATCCGTGTTTTGTACTCTGCCGGAATGTTCGGCGTACGAACTGGAACCTAATTTAAGACTCCAAGATTCGGCATTCAGGAAAGACGCGCGCATGTGTGCGCGTCTCCGCTGCGATCTCCTCGGGGGGAGTGTAGAGTTTACATTGAAAAGTCAAAGAAATGTCAAGAAGCTCCCACTTTGGCTGTGACGCAGCTACTGTTCCAGTGGGCCGGTTGATGTTTGGTCAAAGTGTACAAAAGTGGATGAAGGGAACAGGTAAGGGTGCAACTTTGGTCATGCAATGTTCTCTCAGCCAGGAAGAATTATTGCGTATACGTAAACCTCCCAAATTAAGATTTTTTTGCGTCCCGTTTTAGAAACGGTTCTCCGACATTAGAGCACATTTGCACATTTTGTCAATGGGATTTTTGTGTAGTTATTGATACTCTTTCTGGAGCTCCAGTTCTGGGGCTGCACCTCCAAGTGCCCAACCCCATTAAGTTATGTTTTGCTTATGCAACAAAACTAGCACTGTTCCTATAGGCGCTCATGAGTAATTCAAGGTAAATCTGCTCTTGTGGCTCTCTCATTGCAGCATTAAAGAGCTGACTGGTCTGGAATTCTAGGACTCTTTCTGAGTAATGTTTTACACCATTAAACCCTTTTAAAAATTCGTGTTGAATAATGGCGCTATGATCTCAGCTTTGTGCAGTGTATTAATACTTCTCTGACATCTGTCTTGCAGTGTGCCCCCCTGTGTTGATTTTCTTGTCAAGGCTTATCCCAGGAGAACCTGTTTTTTTTTTTTTTTTTTCTAGTTCTCTAACACTTTGACCTGTACAGGCTAGCAGTTACTTTAAAGCCATATAGTGTGACATGTCAGCTGACACTGGTCCTTTATTTTGCTGGAGGAAAACAAATAAATCATCCACTCAATGCTGGTTTTGGATTGAACAGATGTACGTTATAAAATATTATCGCCAGCTTTGACTTGTGTTCATATTCTCTAGGCTTTTGAAAATAGTCTGTGGTGGCTAATCCTCTATTTTGGAATGACTAAATTTATTTCTCGTTTTGTTGAAGCGCTGGATTGGAGGCATGTTAAATTATTTAATGTACTAGGGACTCTTTAAATTCCACAGCTAGACATGAAGTGTGGTATTTACTGTGAACTCTTGCTGTGACAGATTATGACAGGGAGGTGCGCAGAAATGTATCTTCATGCTGAGGCAGCTAATAGTCACCTCCACTGCAGTTGTCAGTACTATCATGTCAGTATTAGATGTGACACACTCAATTTTTTTACACAAACATTACAGTGAACAACACCCACTATAAAGAATGAGCGTAGGTGTTTACAGATGTCTGTTCTAGTTATTTGTTATTAGTACCAGCACTATGTACCGGTACGACAACAGATGAGTTGACAGAGAACACATGAGACATCAAGACATTGTGAGAACAGTCACAGTGCAACAAAAGGCTGCCATCAATCTAGCAATGACGGTACATTTTTTTCACCTGACAATTTCACAAAGATTGTAATTATACTAATAACATAATTAGTAAATACATGAATACAATAATAATAAAAGTATAATTGTGAGTTAGCTGTTAAAGAAGTTAATTGCAAGAGGGAAGAAGCTGTTGGAATGTCTGGTGGTTTTAGTTTGTGTTGTTCGGTGGTGTCTGCTCAAGGGAAGGAGCTGCCAATGCTGGTGACCAAGTTGTGGTGGGTCCAGAGATTTTTGCATGTCCATGTCCATTGTTCAAGCCGCTTACCCTCACAAGAGAGTGTTGGAGCCTATCCCAGCTAACATTGTTCTTGTCTTATTTCTGGCAGCGTGCAAGTCCTCGATGGTGGGTAGGAGGGTACCAACAATCTTTTCAGCAGTTTTGATTGTCCGTTGCAGTTGGAGTTTGTCCTTTTTTGTAGCAGCAGTAAATCAGACAGTGATGGAGCTCCACAGTACTGGTTTGATAACCGCTGTGTTGGACTGTCTCAACAGCTCCAATGGCAGGCCATGCTTCCTCAGAAACTGCAGGAAGTAAATCCTCTGCTGGAACTTTTCGAGGATGGAGCTAATGTTGATTTCCCACTTCAGGTCCTGAGAGACTGCATTTCCCAGGAACTTAAGAATCTCGACAGTTGACAAAAAGCAGTTGGGTAGCGAAGGATGCCTCCTGAAATCCAAGATCAGCTCTACAGCCATTTAGCTATAGGTTGTGTCGGCCGCACCAGAGCTCAAGCCTCTCCACTTCCTGTCAACACGCATACTCATCACTGTCTTTGTTGATATCATGAGCAAGGCTTAGCCACGCCCCTCTTGGCAGTGGCCAACCTTTGTTCATGACACATGAGGCCGATGACTGTGATGTCATCTGCAAACTTCAGAGGTTTGGCAGCCAGGTGCATTGAGATGCAGTTTTTTCTGGAAGAGAGAGAAGAGCAGTGGGAAGAGGACACAACCTTGGGGTGCCTCAAGGGCCCAATATTGCAGGTTTCTTGAGAAGCAGCTACAACTACTGGAGACAAAATCTTTGTTTTTTGACACATTTTGCAAAATAAAGATGATTCTGATTAAGAGAATCTATAATTAGCTCAACATAAAAATCTACAAAAATCTGAAGAATTTCAGAATTTTGTGTTTTATGTATTTTATGTTACTTAGCATAATTGCAAAAATGGCCCACTTCCACAAATCTATTTCGAGAGGTGACCCAAAGGGCAGAGTGTGCACTTTGCACTGGTTTTGCTGTCCACCAACCTCAAGACTGGACTACAACAGTGTTGCTTGTCATACCACATAAAAAAAAAATCTATGTATAATAAACATTCACTACCATAGTTCCTGCACTCAAACCCTGATGGTGGATGGTCCTCACACATTACTCTTAGTCACTTTTTCTCTTCTCAGGTTCCTGCTGATGTCCACCTCGTATGATGGATCCTCAGGTAATTCTACAGGAGGAGGAAACTGAGGGCTCATGGATTCTGTTGTCTTGGCTGGCGTCCTGCCTCATGGTGATTGGGGGTGCCCTCCCCTACGTGCCCCAGTACCAGGAGATCCAGAGGAGCAGCAACACTGAAGGCTTCTCTACCAGAGTGTGTCTGGTCTTGCTCATAGCCAACATCTTTCGAATCTTCTTCTGGTAAGGGTAAAGAATAGTTCAAATTTGCTGTGCCATCTTTGCAATTTTAGTTATACTGTATTTTGAGGGCTTCAGCAGTGAAGATTGGGGCTTTTTTGGAACTTAATGTGAAGTGTTGTTAAACATGCACCGGGATCCATTTTCTTTGGATGTTTGCCCAACCTTTTTTTTTTTTTAAATACTTTGTCTTATTCATTTTCGGGATTTTTAAATACAAATTTGTCACTTTCAGCCTTGGATTTATTTGGTAAATAAATAAAATTAAAATACACTAACGTCAGTAAAAAGAGGAGCAATAGAATCGCTAGGAATAATATATATAATAGTCAACATCGCTGGGTTTCAAAGGTCACCGAGAAAAGGTGCATCTTAAGAAGTGATTTAAAAACTTTTAAAGAACAGACCGGTCTGTTAAACAGGAAGGATGTCTTGTGTGCAGTTTTGGAGCTTCACTAGCAAAGGCTCCCTCTCTGGACTTCCCATCAGTTTTTTTTGGACACAGCCGGGAGCTGTTGACATGAATGGGGAGAGTGGGCTCATAAGGGTGAAAAAGTGAGCCAAGAACATGTGTAGTGGTTTTTTTTAGTGATAGCATTCAAAATGAATCCAGAGGTGCCTGGGAGCCCCTTGGAGCCAGTACAGTGAGGGTAAAATGGTGGAAATGTGCTTACATTTCTGTGTGCAAGTTAAAATACATGCAGCTGAGTTTTGTAGCATCTGTGAGCAACGATTGGAATAAATTCTGCCCCCGACATTGCAGCACTCTAGCTCGCTGGATAGAAAGGTATGGCCTATGGTTAGAAAGTGTCGCCTTAAAAAAAGCCTTGGCTTTGATCAGCTGCTTCAAGTGATAAAAAAAGCAAATATAGACAAGCTTACTGAGCTCTCTGGCAAATTTCACTTCAACATCCACCTTGACATCTAGGTTTGAGGTGGTCTGCATGTTTAGAGTGACCAAGGAACCCAGATCTACCTTGGTGCTTACAGCGGTGCAGTCGAAAAACCTTCATGTCTGTCGTCATTGCAAATTTTAACAGATAGTCACTCTTTATTTCCTCAAGATAGTTGAGGAACAAAATGAGAGAATATCCCTTCATATTTCAGAGGAACATGAACGCATAAATGTGGAAAGAAACTTCCATGTTTCTCGAATAAGTAACTAAGTGGAAATACGGCAAAAGTAGCGACGGGGAAATGATACTGAAGTTTTGGAGCTTTTGTCACTCTTCCGGAAGCGGACTGATTTAAAATGCTGTGTCGGAGCTCATGTTAAAACACCGATGTCCCAAGACGGAAGACATTTAATGTCATTGCTGTTTTGCTTCGCGCTTCAGTCCTTCAAAATATTTTCATTTGTTCGCCGTCTTTGATTTTGTGCCATACTCTTTCTTGTGTTTCAACGCATTCTGAGCCAATGACAGTCCGGCAGAATTCACAGGTTTCAAAGGTTTTCCTTTAAAAAAAAAAACAAACAAAAACTTCACACAGTGTTTATGACTTCAAACACCATGATCATTCGCAAAGTAGGAAGCATCTCTAATTCTGTTAGGAACTTTTTCATTCATCCATCCCTCCATTATCCAAGCCACTTATCCTCACAAGGGTCACAGGAGAGCCAGAGCCTATCCCAGCTATGTAGCTTCAGGTGAAAGGTAGACTACATAGACCCTGAACTGGTCACCAGTCAGTCACAGGGCAGATATTAACACCATCACTGTGCAGGAATCCCACACTGCCTGCACCAATGTCAGGCGTGTACACCACTACACCATCAGTGACTCGGGACTTTTTGTTCAGTTTTTTAAATAAAGCTCCAAGCTTTAACTAAACCCTGGATCAACATTTAACCCTTACTATAAATTGTATGTATTCTTTGGGTTAATCTGGAATGTGTTTTAGAGTATGTGGGAGACCACCTGCAGATTTTATTGTCATGACGACCTGATCATAATTTGGTATGAATGAACAAAACATATGAATGACTATACAGACTTTCCCGAACTTTTATTGCTATCATTAGTAAACAGTGCCAGTGCTTCAGTTGGACTCTTTGGAGGTTGCTATGGCTTCCGTTGTCCACCACGTCACTGTCACTGAACTCTTGATGCTTTGAATCTTTTTCATTACAATTGTTAGGAAACCCTCAGTGCTTGATGACGCTTGACTTTCACACCGCTAGAGAAAAGAAATAGGTACCTAGGACTAAGCCTTGTGTGCACCCACATTTGAAGGGAGCTAAGGAGGAAACAGTTCCCAAGGCTGACACAGAACGTCCTGTTTGCCCGATACGACCTGTCCTGTTCCAATACTTTGCCCCGATGCTCATCACCCATTGTTCCAAGCAGAAGATCAGGATGTGATGTTCCACAGTATCAAATGAAGCAGTTAAATCTGAAAGCCAGAAAATAAGTCACCATAACTGTCGCTACGAAGATTCAATTCAAAATATTTAAAAGAGCTGCTTCTCCAACATTAAAATTTGAATGGCAAAATATTTCATTCTGCATGAAATGCCTTTTGTTTGCACATTTTATGCAAACAACTTTTTTTTTTGTACTGTAAAAGTTATCTTTACAAACCAGTACATGTGACTGATGATTTGGTTCCACCTGTGCAGGATTGGGAAGCAATTTGAGCTCACTTTGCTGCTACAGAGTGTGGTGATGATCCTCACCATGTTTACAATGCTCCACCTCTGCTGTATGATCCAAAACACCAACCGTGTGAGCACCAAGCAGCACCGACTTGCAGGTAACCAGCATGGGACCTGAATGTTTCAGGTACAGTGAAAATGTGTAGTTTTGCACGCAACTAAGCTTCCTACTCATTGGAAAAGCTGGGATTCTCAAAACTGTATTTAAAAGTCCTTAATTTACTTGTCATTTCTTCCCTTTTATTTTTCCTTTTTAGGTGTTCTTTTGTGTTTTTTCAATATAGAGTGCTACCACTACTCACAAACGTCTCCTTTTCTTCTTTTTTCTTTCGGCTTGTCTCCAGTAAAGAAAAATTCAGGTTACAAAACGCCTCCTCGGAAAAATATTGTCTCTACTTACAAAAGAAAATTCAGGATACCAAAAGGAAAAATAGGCGCTGGAGCCACCGAATGTAAACATCCTGTATCTTGGTTTGAAAGTGGCACGATAGAGCTGCTCTCCCATTGGGTATCGCCGTAGTATCTTTCTGACATCCCATTGGCTTGGAGGGATGCCAATCTTTACCCATGATGCACATCCTGTATCTTGGTTTGTGTGGCATGTTAGAGCTGCTCTCCCAATGGGTATCACCATAGCATCTTCCTGGCATCCCATCGGCTAGGAGGGACATCAATCTTTACCCATGGTCCTTTTCGTTTCCACTGGTCATTCAGCTGTCACTGAATCACACGCTAGTGCTTTCACACGCTAACCTACATTGGTAAAATACTTTTTTTGTGAGTTTTTCGGTTGTGTTTTTTAGAAGTTTATTCATCTTTCTTCATCATGGGGCCCCAAAAACTTTAGTGGAATTAAATTGTATGCGTGCGTACATTCGTACGTATCTTTTCTCTCAGATCAAACGTTTGCCTCTTCCTCCATTCCTTATGATGCGTTTTGCTTGTCACTCAGCCTTCTCTTCGCATAGTCACTCAACGCCAAAGGTAAATGAACATAATTATTATTATTATTATTTACATTATGTACTTTGAATGCTTTTTTGGGGGAGGTTGGAGGGGCTTGGAAAGGATTAGGCTATTTACATGTAAAAAGCGCTTCTACTTATGAAAAATTCATGTTACAAAATGACTTCCGGAATGAATTTTGTAAGTAGAGGACACCACTGTATATGTATAATATAGTATGGTGCAATAATCTAGATGTAAGCCTACTGTACCATTACCAGCCTGTTTATACAATGAAACGGGAAGCTAGTGGTATGAGTGAATCAATTTTGAAAAAACTAGGGCACATGCTCAGTGAACACATGTGGTATTTTGCGCAACAACATACAACTCAAGTTCTTGTTATATAACGGAGAGAATAGCAGAAGACTAGAATTTAGTAAAACTACATCCTCACCTATCTAGGATTGCGTGTGTGTGTTTTTGTGTCTGTGTGCACACATACACTGTCCCGGAATTGCTGGAGTTGATTGCTTTTGCAAGGAGGCTAACAGAAACTCTGCCTTTGACACATTGTTGTTGGATAAATTATTGGTGCGAAACAGACTTAAAGGAATGTTGAGCTTCATGATTTAAAAAATATTTGATGGGGGAAACTTTCGAAAGTGAGTGTTTTCTCTTGTTATGTTGTTACTTTGGCTCAGGACACAGGTTGACTACATAATGTTCTAAAATGGGTTTGGAGTTAGGAGCAGGTCTATTGCCCATTTTTGGATCAAATATGAAGATCCACCCCTCGCACTATGATACTATGTTCTATCCTGGTATGCTAGCGTAATATTGGACATTACATCTATGCAAAGTGAACAATTGAAGTTAAACATAAAGAAATCCCATAAGGTGAGGAAATACATCTTTATATAGTGATTCCTCCATGGCTAGTTGCTGAACTACTCCATCCCTTCGGTCCGGTTTCACTGAAAAGGGCGGGTGGTGTGCTCTGAACAAGAATAGATCAGAGCAGTCTTTCAGTGAAAGTGAGCTGCCGTTTTGCCACTGCCTGGCATGTCCCACAAATAAGAATTAGTGGCATGTGAAGTAACTTCCTTCATAGGATATGTCAACATACTTTCCAAATATGCAACACTTTTCATCTTCTGTAATTTTGCTTCTGTTTTTAATCTTCTTGCGAAATGTTTTGAGGTGCACTTTCAATAGTTATCATTCTGATCTGTTCTCACAATCATCTCATTGCTTCTCACTTCTGTGGAAATCAGTTTTCTCCTCTTTGACACCTTCTACTGTAAACACTTTTATTTCGAAATCTGTGAAAGTCACCATACACAATCACTTGCGTATCAGTCACTGCCTTCTGAGTAAATTATGGATGTACTGGTCTTCCTTAGCCAACCAAGGATTGTACGAGACAGTTCCATTTAACTTTTGCTTGAGTATTCTTTTTTTAATTTATAGAGAACATTTTTAAATGAGGTTTGACTTCGGAAGTGTGTGTACCTTTTGGGCTCAAACTATCACATCCCTGCACAACCGTAGTTTCCTGTTCCCACTGCACTTGCGTATGTATAACATGGTAAGGAATCGGGGACGTTGCATGGAATTCAACTACGTATATTAACAATATGCTGAAAACCGTCTTGAATTATTGAAGACTTGTATAACATATGTATTGATTTTTCTTGGTTAATTTTTCGTCCATCAGATGGCAGTATTTGGCCAAA
Organism: Syngnathoides biaculeatus; assembly: GCF_019802595.1. Classification (NCBI taxonomy): domain Eukaryota; kingdom Metazoa; phylum Chordata; class Actinopteri; order Syngnathiformes; family Syngnathidae; genus Syngnathoides; species Syngnathoides biaculeatus. The sequence continues at coordinate 18,036,328 of NC_084645.1, read as the reverse complement.
TATAATAAATTATCAAAAAATTCCAACGAGTCTTGTAAGTATTCAACTGGGCCAATGAATTTCCATGAGCTCTGGCTTCCATATGGAAATGGAGACTACTCCACATTAACTTTTGTGCTTTACCTTGAAAACAGTTGTGGTGTCCGCCATGAATTGCATCATGAACCCAATCTTTGTGCTGTTCTATAAATGTTTCACTGAACAGTGAGCAGCGCGTCCTTCAGATTACTATTATTTTATTTTATTTTATTTTATCATTGCTTATTCCATTATCATTACAGCTTGGTTACCTAACATGCAAGTCCTGCAGTGGGCTTGTTAGCAATTCAAAATATATATTTTTCCCACGCTGTATTACCTCTTTCTCCACAATAAAATGTGATTTTTCTTTTCTTTTTTTCTTTCCAAAACTGGCTTTAAACTGTGCAATAATCAATTTAACAAATGATTTGCAGGTGTCACAGGATACTGTATTTTGGTCATAGAGTACTGGGAAATTTAGTGCATACATTTATTCCATTTTATTTCATGACTTGCCCGGCATGATAAATGCTTTGCATTTGATTGCTGAGTATGATCATTCTGCCACTCACACTTATCTGCAATGCTCAGACAGCAAAGCAGCAGACCAAATGGAGTGCTAGGAAATCAATTGTACACACAAAATACACTCGATGCAGCCCATCGGTTGCATTTATGGCATTTATATCTGGCAACACACACACACACAAAAGGGTTCTGTCTACTTTCAGTGTGTTTAATTAACCCCCTGATAACAGTTTAATTAGCAAGGTAAATTAATTCAGTAGGTGAAAGGGAATTCATTAGCAGTCATACTTTTAGGATTGCTTGTACAGAATCATTTAGAGATGGAAATAAAAAGGCTTTGAGGAAAAACTCCTGGAGATATCGTCATACATATCTTTTCACATTTTGCATTACAGTACATTAATTTAACCCCGTTAGCACACGTTTTCATCAGATGGAAATCTAAATGTTAGTCCAACAAGTGTAAAAATGTATGATTTTTGCTGAGGAGACATTTCTGCATAGTGCAGTCTGTTTTTTTTTAGTTGTTGAATTTCTAACTACAATTTTTTTTTGGGGGGTGTAAGCATTTAAAGTTAGTTCTGCAAGACATTGAATTAATCATTTCCTTTAAGTTTAGCGGCGTTCCAATTACTAAGCATCATTTGAGCTCCAGCAGTAACAAAAAGTCTAAAACCTGTTTTAGATCATTGTAAGCAAAACATTTACAGTACATACACTCACAATTTGATTTCTGTCATGTCTTTGGAAATTTAACTGATGAATTAAATTGTGCTTTTATAGTGTCACCTGATCACAAAACATGTTATTCTACACCACATACAAAAAGTGCTGTGATTGACTGGGAGCCAGTTCATTGTGTACCTCACTTCTTGGTCAAAGATAGGTGGGATAGGCGCCAGCACGCCCGCGTCCCGCGTGAGGTTATGCGGTATGGAAAGTAGATGAATGGATATTCAAAAAGTGTGAAGAGAGATGCAGGTAAATATTTTTAGGAGGAGAAAATTACAAGAGGATTTGAAGAAGCTTTGCCTTGACTTAAAAAAAAAAAAAAACAGCCTAGAATATAATGTATGTGGTGATGGAAATGAGTTGACATTCTAAAATTACAGATAAAGACCTTTCAACCATTCGCTCATCTGTTAAGAGCATTTATTATTTTTGAACACAGTGAAATATCTCAAATAAAATATTTTGAGGCAGCACGGTGGTTAAAGCGTTGGCCTCACAGTTCTAAGAACTTGGATTCAAATCCTGCCCCCAGCTGTGTGGAGTTTGCATTTTCTCCCCATACCTGCTTGGGTTTTCTCCAGGCACTCCGGTTTCCTCCCAAATCCCAAAAACATGTATTCATTGGAGACTCTAAAGTTGCACTTAAGCGTGATTGGGAGTGCGAATGGTTGTCCGTTTCTATGTGCCCTGCGATTAGTTGGCAACAAATTGGGGGTGAACCCTGCCTCTTGTCTGAAGATAGATGGCATAGGCTCCAGCACTCCTGTGACCCTTATGAGGATAAGTGCAATGGTAGATGAGTAGAAGTATGCAAGACCTAAAATAAACAAATTTCCCCTTGGAGAAAAATGATCATTTTCAAGTTTTGATACTACATATGGTCTTAACATCATCACTCGATGGAAATGTGCATCATAAAAGATGATGAGGGATGATGAGATGATGATTTCTGCTTTTTTTTTCTGGTGGCTGCACCGCTAGCAATGACTAAACTACTAATGCTCCATGAACTGTGCAGATAACGCTCAGATTTTGCTGCTTTCCACATAACCAGTTGGGTGGTACTTCTTCAAACATGTAAACTAATTAGTTGTGCTGCCCGTTTTTGAAGATGCTCACAACCTTGGAACTCATCTTAATTTGCACCATGTTTGACCATTTTAAAATCTACATCTGACTGTCCGTGGAGATTCGATTCTGTGCTCATACTTACTTCTGTAAGCAGTTTCAGTAAAATACTCAAGACTGTAATAGCGTCTTATGATGCTTGAAATTGTATATTGTGTTTGTGCTCACAACATATAGCATTAGCAGGAAAGCTCCAGTGAAATGCACTCCACACCCTGATAGATGAATTCAGAGAATGTTATTTTTACTTACGCCTGTCATTCTTTGGAGCTTAGTGCACATTGGTCCTTGACTCTGCAATGTCAAGGAGGAGCAGTGATAGGCACACATCCCTCTGAGCTTTAAACTCATTATTCCCCCCATTAAGCTAAACTGAAATGAGCTCACCCCCAACAATTGCTCCTCCACTCCCACGGCTTTGTTGCACAGTGCTCTCTGATTAGACCCCATCACAGGGAATGACATGATAAGAGTAAAACTCTTATCACCATCCGGCATTCATGTTGTAACATGCTCCTTTTTTCTTATGCATACTGTAACCCTATATTCAATATACTATACAGTACTTTGTGTATCTACTGTTACATAAGGCACAGTAGACGCTCACATGCACAAACAAATCCATACAAGCTTTAAAAATGTCTTTTTCCACATCCAGTGAATGAGTCACCTTAAAGTTGGAGATATGCTATTGATAAATGAAATTTGCATTTCAACAAACCCATTCATATACATTCTTGTATCGGGTTAGGCGAATAACAATCTCATTCCAGCCTAATCCAAAATGCATTTTGTTGCAGCACTCGTTTTTTTCTTGATCTCAAATAAAATATATCCCTTTTCCAACATTCGACATTTTCACATTTCCACATTTACAGAGAAGTAAATACAGAAGAACATTGTGCTCTTTGTTGTGATTTTATTTTTTATTTTTTTTGCTAGAAAGCCAGATTGAGTGTGTGTGCGTGCGTGTGTGTGTGTGTGTGTGTGGTGTGTGTGTGTGTGTGTGTGTGTGTGTGTGTGTGTGTGTGTGTGTGTGTGGTCAATAAGTTATGGAATTTGTAGTTTCCTGACATATTTTTCTTTAAAACTGACTTCTCCAATTGAAGCTAGGTCAATGTGTGCTAAGTAATGAGGAGTGTACATCCTCAACGAAGAATTGAGTGCACGCGTTTGAGTAACCGACCCATCCCTCTCCACACCCACATTTAAATATGTGGGTGTAGAGAGGGATGGATGGGTTACATATTTAAATGAACCGTGCACCCGAGATCCCAATATCTGCATGATCACACTAAAGGAAAAATGAGCTAGGTAATGAAGAAAAAGATTTTTCGTGAATGTGAAGTTGCTCAAAGAAGTGGCGGTGCACAAGTAAATCATCTTTTGGCACGCTGTGCTCCGGCGTTAACACACGAGAGAGGACTGAATTGGACAGCACGTGTGCGGCTGTCAATGCTGCCGAGTCAGAATACCGTACACACGCTGAACTAAAAAAAGAAATGGTCTGAAGGTGGAGGTGAAGCGGAAGACAGCTGGCCATCCCCAAAACAGCCGGAAGAACCGGTGTGGAGGGCCTCACGTCATATGAGGAGAGAACTGCTGCAATCATAGGTGACATTGTTGTCAGGGGTGCTGGGAGCACATGTGGCTGAGTCTGACCACCCTGCAAGGTTAATATCATGTATTTTAGTAAATCACAAGAAAGTGTTCAGACAGTAACCTACACTCAACCCTCTGAGATTAAGGTTCATGCATATAAATGTTTGGTATTTGTAATAAATCTTTTGAATTCAAATACAAGCAAATCAGCATACTAAAGAGGACATCAAAAACTTTTAATCCTGTTTTGACTATTTATTTATGATTTGAATATCAGGAGGTTACGCAGTCGTAGTCACATGCGCTACATGTTTAGGGGATTTGTCAACATTCCCACTTGCTGCTGCCTCCTCCTGACTGGCCGTGTCCTCACCCATGGTCAACTGTACATCGGTTGCACATGATCAAAATGGGATAAAATTACATTTTTACACATTTTAATCATGTGCAAGGAGATGTTTAAATTAAGTAAATTCAAATGGCTTTTTTCAGTGCTTGTGCTGGAGTCATAAATAGCGATTATGAGAGCAGTCGGTGGCAATTGATTTCCTTGATCATTTAAAAGTGTATTCACATATAGTGATGCATTTAAAAAACTCGTTGACAAGTGCAATCTGAGTCGTTGAAATTAAATGTTGCAGGGCATGAATTGTTCTTCAGTGCTAATCTGAACGAACTTTGCCTTGAAAAAGGAAGTACACTACGTTTTTGTGTGTACGGACCTTTTGCAGCCCCCTGGTGTTGTAAATAGAAGTGTATGGATAAGAAACTGTTATTGGTCCCATCATCAGTGAAGCAGGTGGTGGTAGTGTCATGGTCAGTTGGGCATGCATGGCTGCCATGCGAAGCGGTTGTATTTATTGATGATATGACTCCTGACAAACACACCAGGATGAACTCTGAACTGTTTCTGGCAATGTTTATGTGCACGTAATCAGAAAAATTTTTAAGAACTCACTCAGTGGCAATTCAAGGTGCGGATGAATGATGAACCGAAGCATACTGTGAAAGCAATCAAAGTTGTATTTATTTTTTTAAGGCCAAGGACTGGAATTTTATGCAATGTCCAAATAAATCACCTGAACTGAATGCGAGTGAGCGTGTGTTTCATTAGGAACAACATGGCTGCGTCAACACAACAAAATTGGTAACTGCCTTCACCTATTGTTACTATATGTTTCTGTAATAATATTGTGAAATTTCATCACGTGTCCACTAATTTCTCTCACGCCAAGCCATTAATGGTCTTTATCTATGCAGCCCTTATGAAGGTCAACTTCTTTGATTGGAAAACCTCTAGACACAGTGTTTTATTGTGCCTCAAATACCAGTCGTTCCTCACTCACAATTACCCTGGGATTTCTTTTCCAGTCACAATATCTTTGATCTATAGCCGCTTATCTCATGAGAAAGAAATCCTCCCATTGGACCTCTTAAATAGTTTTGTCCACTGGGCTGTTATCTCAACCGCAGGACTACTCCCCCTGGTCAGCAAAGGATTTTTATTGGACTCATTGAACTGCAGGCGTACACAGGCTTAACATTGAGAAAACGTTTGTTCTTTAAAAGAAAGATATTTTATTGTTTTACAAGTTACAGGTCTACCAGGTGCCTTTTTTTGTCAATTCTTCAATATGAATAAAATACTAAGGATTGAAATTACTGTACTTAAGGGCCCTCGGTCCGACAAAAGACTACAAATAATAACATCAATATAAAAATCTAAAAACCATGCTATCTACAATATAAAAATGATTAATTGAATGTGAAAATATCAAAGCTAAAAAAAATATTTAAGGTCAGAGATCCATGGAAAATAAGACATAAATTAGATGACAAAACCTAATGCTGCTAATGTGGCTGATGTGACCCTGAGTCAGATGTGTGTGTGCTTGTATTGTGTGTATGTGTGTGTGGGGCATCAGATTTCAGGTGGGTAAACGATAGAAGAGGTAGAGGGGCAAAGCGGGCAGAAAGTTCAGATTCCTGATAGCCTGGTGAATAAACAGTCTTTCAGTCGACTAGTTCTGGACCGGGGACACTGCGGTCTCCTCCCTGATGGCCTTTATATATCCATAACCAATGGGTTTAAGAATCTAAATACAAGCCAGAGCGTGGGGATAAACTGGATGGATAAAACTCCAGCATGCAAATTTAAAAGGGTAAGTTTTCAATATAAAAAAAGTTAAAAAGTAACTTTTTGCCACTGTAATTAGGATCTGACAATAGTACTTGTGATTTTTGAGTGTGCCTCATCAGTGTATCCAAATGTGGACAACAAATGATTTGCACTGTGCAAGTCACACTTCTGTATCTGATTGGTTGTTTTTCCTCAGACGCAAGATCGTGCACTGAAATACCATCCAAAAATGAATATGTCATGCCTAATTTGGTAATTAAAATCTTGTATGATGTCATGTAGTTTAATTACACAGATGTGTATAACTATTTACTTTAACTACAAAGTGATCCTGCACTACAAAAGAAAAAAATTACAGGATGACTGTTTCATCAAATCACAGTTGACTCAATTTCTGTGCAGGCTTGTCGTACTTTTTTATTTATTTATTTTATTCCATTTAGTTTATGTTGATTGTGTACTTATGAATTTGTTTTCATAAACTTTGACTTGAATTATATAGACGAAAATTCTAAAGGGCTTGTACTGCGGTGGACCTCTACCAAATGCAATAAATCTTTCTGAGACTCAATGTATGGCTAATGATACAGTCCGTATCAATCTCATTATCTTTCATCCTCCTTTTTCAGTCGCCCATTTAGTGGTGCGTTCACGTTTGTGAGACGTCTCCGAGGCAGATAGAACAAGTCAGATCCGAACAAGAGAACGTGGGAGCCTAAGTGTAGTTAATTGGATGTCCTGCTCCTGTCTTTGTCATGTGCTCCCAGCAGATGGAAGGAGGTGTGAAGTGCTCCAGTGATGCATCACCTCTTTAATTCCATCCTCCCCTATCAGCACCTCCTCCAACGTGAGCACCAATGTCACTGCTATTCAGAAACTTTGGCTTCTCCTCTCTGTCCGTCAACAACAAAAACACAGATGGGGCAAAAGGTTTTTTTCATCCCTTGAACTTTTAAATTTCTCTATTCTTTTGCAATGGTTGACAACCGCGTTGTTTGTGGATTTAACATTTCTTACATCAGCATCCTTTTTTTTATTTTACCAATTGTTAAAAATAGAGGTCATTGTTACAAAAATTAATGCACTTTACCTATGTATATTTCTGTTATATGCAGCAGTTATAAAAGTAAAGGGAATCACCTGAACTGAAAAAAGGGAATGAAAGAGCTTACATCTTAATCCCACTACATCTAACTTAGCTTTATAAAGAAAGAGGGTCCATTAATGATGACAAAATTATTTATGCTACTTTATCAGAAAGTTGTACTCAAACCACTTGTTGTTCCACATCTTGAGGCAGTGTTGCAAGTGTTAGGGAAAATAGTACAATGGGTATAGTTTTTTTTCACCAAAAAGTATTGAGAAAAATATAAGGAAAGTAAAGGTGCATTTACATTAGTTGAAATTGTAAGAATGGTGAACAACTGCAACGCAGTGTGTTTGTCTTTGGCTTGTTGTTGGAATTGTAAATTCATGGAGCTTTACTTTCCAAATCAATACCAGTTTCATTAGTATACAGAGGCCTGCAAGTGATGAAAACGCCAAAAACCAGCACCCCCAATGAATCCAATATGACCCCAGCCCTAAATCCGTCTTTAAACTAGAGCGATCTTAAGTCATAAGAACTAATGAGCCCAAAAAACAGCATGATGAGACACCTGTGGTGGTCAACTGCTTTATAGACACAATTTGTGTGTTTGTAGTGCAAATAAATCTTTTACCTGGAGGACTGTTTTCCAGGACTGAAGTTTTCCACAGCATTCCATTCCATTTCTCTGCAGGACACACAGATCGCACATGCGTGCGCGCACACGCACGCACACACACAGTCCTAACCCCCGCTACACTCAAATCAATCCATCCATCTTCCAAGCCGCTTATCCTCACAAGGGTCACAGGAGTGCTGGAGCCTATCCCAGCTAACTTTGGGCAAAAGGCAGACTACACCCTGAACTGGTCACCAGTCAGTTATGAATCAATCTCACGCTGCCTGTACCAAAGTCAGGCGTGTGTACCCAAAATCCTTGGGTATGTATGTAGATGTATTTTTTGGAATCTATCACATATTTATGCTGTTGTCATGGTAACATTTGATGTGAAAATACTCTATTCATCCTTAAAGGGAACATTCTGTTTATACACATGCAGAAATAAATTCCATTGCCTTGAAGGCAGGCGAGGGATGTCAGATTGAGGAGGTTGTGATGGCTGTGAGTGGCATCGCAACAATATTTGAAGCAGAGTAGAATCACGTTTTTTTTTCCCATTTTGACCCGAGTTTTTGTACCCATTATCTTGTTCAGCAATGAGGAAACTGGACCCTATCCCAGGTGACTTTGGGTAAAGGTCTGATTTCCCGTCAGTCTGAGGACTAAGTGAATGGGACACTGCCAATGAATTGACCTTGGATCTGTTTTCTCAAAGATAGGGAGATGTGAGCCACACCACTACCAAGGCACAGATTAATATGCAATTACCAGATGATCAAAGATGAATGCTTATCAGGTTTTCCATTTTACATTTAAAGAGGCAGTTTTAATACTACTTATCACCCACTGACTGAGAAGGTCATGGTAGGCCAGCAAGTGTATTCTGTCCGGGGTGAGAATGTTCCATTTTTTGTGAATTTAGGAAAAGTGTGTTGGGCATGGGCGGCGTCCTCCATGTTGAATATGTCAGTTCTGGCTGCCACTCCAGCCGCTCCATCTCCTCAGTCAGAGTAGAGGGAGTGCGGCGCTATGAATAACTGAACGGCACACTCCAACAACACTCACTTGGTGTGAATTTCCAATCGTACCCTATGTAAATGAATTTGGGAGTTAATCAGAGGTTGCTATTATACTCGTGACGTTGAGGAGGATTTTGGCAGACGCTTTGTGGCAGATGTGAGCAAATTGCATACAGAGATCACTTTACTGTCACACAACAGAATAATGTGGCCCAGAGGCAGAGTCTTAATTTGTTTGGTTTATTCATTGTATACAAATGCTACAAAAGCATTTGTGACAGGTTGGGCAGTGAAGCAACAAATTAGAAAATAGATGAAAGATCAGAACACCAGAAGTGATGTGTGAAAAATAAATATGTTCATTGTTGTGAATCCCCCACGCAGATCATCTGTTAAAAAAAAAAAAATATATATATATATATATATATATATATATATATATATATATATATATAAGTATATTATAGAAAATAAAATTTCGCCATTAGCTTTTTGTTTTGTGTACGTCTGTGTGGGGATTTGTGTCTACTACTAACTTATTACATGCTTATGTTTGAACACAGTAAGTCAGATGTACTTTTTATGGAAGGCAGGAAAAAGTCCTTTAAAACAAACAAGTACTTGTTTATGTTGCCAGCACTGTTTAAGGAACTCTAAGTACTATATATTCCAGGTGAAATGGTGACACCAAGCTACAGAGGCATATTTATAGTTATTATTCTTTACTGTTAGTATTTATTGCGGAGGGTGCAGTTTAGTTCAGTCCTAGGATTAATTGAGTGCTGAAAACTTTGGTAGAGGCCCGCGGCCTTTCAGTTTCCCAATTTGTTTTTTAGAAATCCACTTTTTAAATCCAGTAAATGAAATGAAAAGTACATTTCAGTAAAAATGTAATTGAATGAGTTTAAAGGGCATGCAGAGAAAATAGAAGTCTTTGAAAAATTGTATCTTCCTTTTCTCTACCAGCTGTTTTTCTTCCCAAAGAATGTCTCTTCTGCTTTTCGTGGCACAGAAATGGACTCAAAATTAAAGAGAGCAAGTGGGTGGTGAGGTCAGAACTGCTCTTTGTAAAAATAATTGCAGAGCACCCTGGGTGATCACAGTGGGGGAAGAAAAAAAAGTTATAACTTTCAGATCATTTATTCTGTGAGATGGTATTTGACCAGGCGGAACAGTGGTGAGAGCGTGAGCCTCACAGTTCTGAGGACCGGGGTTCAAATACCGACCTTGCATGTGTGAATTTTGCATGTCCTCCACATGCCTTTGTGGGTTTTCTCTGGGAACATCCCAAAGATATGCATGAATTGGAGACTTTAAATTGCCATTAGGTGTGGTTGTGAGTGTAAATGCTTCTTTGTTTCTAGATCCCAAACAAACAAAAATCTCACCAAAAGTAGATACAGTACATTTATTTTTGTACGTACTTACTGCCATCTAATAGAACAATAGATAAACAATAAGGTTCGAGATAGATAAAAAAATATGCATTATTTACTGTAAATATGTAATTTGGAGCAATTAAGTACACAACCATATACAGTAAATGAACAAGTAATTTCAATGGACACATTGCTCATCTTGTGATCAGATCGGTTATCGTTTTATTTAAACTCGCTGATCATTGGTCTTCGTCAATTCAGCGAGTAGGTAAATCTGCAGATGCCAAATAGCAAGTATGTGCGGGTCTACTGTATAACTGTTGTGGTCATGAGCTAACATCACGGACACAGTGACTGACCACATGATACAGTACGAAACAACATGACAAGTTGATGTCGCACAGACAAGGCAAATAGACCTTTGAGCACTGACAAACAGCCAACAAGAGAACGACAACTTTCACACATCTTCAAACCAGCAGACAGACTTCTTTCTCACAGTGCTGAGTCAGCATGTCTTCACTCAGGCCCCCCAAGCTGTCACTTTCTATGTCCGTCTCAGTGGCTCTTTTCCCCCCTCTGTGCCGGACTGTTGAGCGCGGCTTAATGGCAAACGCTTGCAGTACGGGGTTCATACATCTCCTTCAATGACTCACGGGCACTCTATTTCTCCCTGAATCTCTGTCCCTGCATTTCTCATCTGCTTCCTTGTGAAACTGTTGCTCAGTTCTGTCAGTGCTGCAGTCTATAGAAGACGATAAGATGTCGTGATCACATGTGTGAACTTTGGCAGCCAGACTTCACCTCTTTCTCTTGCCACTCTACCCTCATATGAGTATGTTATCCTCTTGCCCACACACAATGAAGAAAATGAGTATTTGAACACCCTGCCATAGTGAAAGTTCTCCCACTTGGGAATCAGTCTGATACTTTCATCATTGGTGCATGTCCACTGTGAAGGAGATAATCTCAAAAGAAAAATTCAGCAATATGATTTTTTAACGATTTGAACACCTATCACCTTGTATTCTGACTCTCAAAGACCTGTTAGTCCACTTTTAAAAGTCCACCTACACTCCATGTATTATCCTGAATCAGATGCACCTGTGTGAGGTTAGCTCCATAAAGACACCTGTCCACCCCATACAATCAGTAAGACTCAAGCTTGTAACATAGCCAAGACCAAAACGCTGTCCAATGACACCAACAACTAAATTGTACAACTCCACACGGCTGGAAAGGGCTATGGAGAAATTGCCAAGCAGTTTGGCGAAAAAATGTCCACTGTTGGAGCAATCATTAGAAAATGGAAGAAGCTATACATGATGGTCAATCTCAATCTGAGTGGAGCCCCATGCAAGATATCACCTCATGGGATCTCAATTATCCTTAGAAAGGTGAGGAATCGGCCCAGGACTACACGACAGGACATGGTCAATAACCTGAAAAGAACTGGGACCACCATTTCCAAGGTGACTGTTGGTAATACACTAGACGCCATGGTTTGAAATCATGCATGGCACGGAAGGTTCCCCTGCTTAAACTACCACATGTCAAGGCCCGTCTTAAGTTTGTCAATGACCATTTGGCTGATACAGAGGAGTCATGTGAGAAAGTTTTGTGGTCAGATGAGACCAAAATTGAACTTTTTGGTCATAATTCCACGAACCGTGTTTGAAGGAAGACAAATGATGAGTTCCATTCCAAGAACACCATCCCTACTGTGAAGCATGGGGGTGGTAGCATCATGCTTTGCGAGTGTTTTTCTGCACATGGAACAGGGCGACTGCACTGTATTAAAGAGAAGATGACCGCGGCCAAGTATTGTCAGATTTTGGGGAACAACCTCTTCCCCTTAGTCAGAGCATTGAAGTTGGGTCATGGCTGGGTCTTTCAACATGACAATGACCCGAATCACACAGCCAGGAAAACCAAGGAGTGGCGCCGTAAGAAGCATATCAAGGTTCTGGCGTGGCCTAGCCAGTCTGCAGACCTAAACCTAATAGAAAATCTTTGGAGGGAGCTGAAACTCCGGGTTTCTCAGCGACAGCCCAGAAATTTGTCTGGTCTAGAGAAGATCTGTGTGGAGGAGTGGGACAAAATCCCTCCTGCAATGATGATGGTGAACAACTACAGGAAATGTTTGACCTCTGTAATTGCAAACAAAGGCTACTGTATGAAATATTAACATTGGTTTTCTCCGCCGTTCAAATACTTATTTGCAGCTGCATTACACAAACAAATCGTTACAAAATCATACATTGTAATTTCAGGATTTTTTTTCTAGATTATCTCTCTCACAGTAGACATGCACCTAAGGTGAAAATTTCAGACTCCTCCATGATTTCTAAATGGGAGAACTTGGAAAATAGCAGTGTGCTCAAATACTTTTTTTCTTCACTGTACCTCTTTGGCCCCTGTTGTAGTGGTTGAGTTGCTTTACATCAATAGTGCATTGAAGAGTAGATGGTGAAAATGTTTCTCACCTTCTTGGAGATATTTGAAGCATGGCTCTGACCTCATTACTCATCAGACCCAAGGCAATTTGTAAAAGGCCACATCCAATTTCCAGGTAGTAGCATTACAACTAGTGAGCCAGCTCTCAATAATCAATAAAAGAGTTTGATGACATCCCTACCTTTATAGAAAAAAGACTGAAAGAGGCCTTCAGGGTAAAAATTGAAATTGCCTTATCGACTAATAGAATTTCAATTAAAAGCAAGTGATCAATGGAAGTGGATAAAAATCAACCCAATATGTTTTTTTGTTTGTTTTCATCTGGGAAATGGCGGCGTACACTTAGACAAAACCCTTGTATTAGGCATGAGGAAAAAATGCAAAGCCATCCATTCTCTACCACATACCCTTTTCAAAGCTGTGGGGCACTGGAGCCTATCCCAGGTTACTGCAGGAGAAATGCAGACTACATCCTGAACTGCTCATCAACCATTTCTGGGGAATATTTAGAGACAGACAACTATTGAGACTCAGGTTCACATTGGCACTAATTGGGAACTGAGCACACGCTGCCTGCACCAAAGTGCGGTGAAGGTACATCTACACAAACAGCAACTCTGGCAGATTAATTAATTAATCAAGTCGTCATTAGTTGCAGCCCCAGTGTAGTTTTCTCGTTCTTTCTTTGTTTGCATACATTCTCAATGAGTACCTTTTCGTTTACCTGAGAACACTTGCACTTGTCTGATCTTGGAAGCTAAGCAGGGGAAGTCTTGGATAGTGCTTGGATGGGAGACCACTTGGGAATAGCTGGGGTTGAGGGGTAGGCCAATCACCTCCTCCCATGAAATGTATGGATAACAGAAACTGCAATTGTAGCCTCATGTACCTCATGGCATTAAAAGCTCTCTCACTAAGCCGTTCTTTCTCCTACAGTCCAGAAATTATGTCCACTCAATCATCTACAGTATATATTTCTTGCAGTGGTTGTGTCAACACGAGCTGGAGACTATCCCAGTGGACTTTGAACCACTACACTTCTGGCCCATCTAAAATCATATGTTATATTAATTAAAGAAACCAAATAGCCCATTTTGTCATGGACCGGCGGTGCGGTGGCGGACCGAAATGCAGGACTCCCAGACAAAGGCATGATGTTCAATGGGCTTTATTATAAACTGTGTTGTGCACGACAACACAGTCCAAGAAGGCAAGATCCACAAAACAAGAAACAAGTTCCAGTAACTATGAGATAACTAAAAAGCGTAACAAAAGCGTGATTGGGCTATAACGGCGCAGTGGCGGAGTAACCCAGGGTGTGGTAAACCATACTCAACGAACTGGCAAATGCCAGTGACAAAACTCCAACTTAAGTAGATGGTCTAATCACAGCGCCTCATGTGAAACAGGTGTGACCAGCGACAGCTGTCATAGATGAAACCGCTCAGGGCAGTGGCCAGGCCACGCCCTTCTTGGCTGTGGTCCAGCCTCGCACATGACACATTGGTCTGAAATGTGTCATTCTCATGATTGACTGTTTTTCCCTCCACTGTTTTCTCCAGCGCTTGTGCTGCCTAACCCGACCGACAAAGATTAAACAGGATACTTACAGTAATCCAGAGGAATCGTGTCACATGGTAATGATTCCCTGTGGATCAATCAAAAGACTGTATCAAGCTTCCCGCTTTAGGTACTGTAGTACCAAAGTCTGTCGTGAAAGGTGTGGAGAAAAAAATTGTGCAGAGTAGTTATTTATTTTGTACCCTTTTTGACAATGGAAATGCAAAACAGTTTGCTGCTTTGCTGGGCTGAACCTTATTGCTTGATGAAAACAACAGTGAGTTCGCCAGAAGAAAAAAAGTTTTGAGTGGGAAGAAGTGAGCTCATCCAGTAGAGGAAGCTTGGGATGATGTATGATATGAGCGGAAAACTAAAAGGGAGCCCACATGAATGATGCATGACCTCTCAGAGCAATTTGATTATCCAGGTAAACATAGCAAGCAAAACAAGTGGGAGATGAAATGGAAGAAATATAGCTGATGAAAGTACAGTAGGTGGGTTGCTCTATACAGTAATATCTGTGAAAATGGACCAGTGTGTGCAGTATGAGGGTCAGTATTTAAGTGTGCGTGTGCGGGATGAGAGGAGGAGGGGGTCAGTGCACGTGGGTATGCATGTGTATGTTTTGCCAATAAGCTGATGGGAGGCTCTCTACATTGGAAATCACAATGTTACAGGCACAAGTTAACAAGCTGGTGTTGTCGATATGTTTATACTTTAAGATGGTGGCCTGATGAGAAAGTTAATGGAAGGACTTTGTTAATGAGGAAGGGCAGTCTGCACGTGTCTGTGAAGTCTGAAACCATCCACGGGTGTAGAATGACTTGACATTTTTGCAAGTTTTTGCAACAAAGCAAAGAAAAAATGCTTGCGCATATCTGAAAATGGTCAGTGTCAAGTTTTGAGGCACAAGTCAGTCCCCAATAGTTGATGTGTGTGCTCTATGCATACTGAGGCCTGTGTTTGTGTATCCCCTTTCCTTGTGTTATAAGCTGTGAGCAATGCTCAGTCTTTTGTGGTTCATGGTAATAAAGCTATTAGTCATGTTCACCGTTTCCCACAGTGCATTCAATACAAGAGGTCTCCTCTCTGATATCTGAAATGCAAAAGGCAGATAGAGCTTCACTGAATTAAATGGAAAACATTCCAGAATTTTTATGTGCACTAATGCATATTACATGTAAGATTATTCATACGGAGGAAAAAAAACACAAAAATCAAACCATTTCAAAGTCTGACTGCATAAGGACAAAGGCGGCAGAAGCTTGAAAACTATTGTTTTCCTCTTGTCGCTTGTCACTCACTGCCAGCTGACACATTTGATCTTTTTGCTACACAGCTTTTGGGTTAATTTCGAATAAATGTCCTGTCTTTAGATGTCAAGCCCAAAATTGGCAGCAACCTGTTTTCCACCACCCCATCATCATCCATAAGTAATGAGTAATGAGTAGCTGATGACCTAATATTTTGGGTGGTTTAGTGGACAGTGACAAGGATGGATTGTGTCAGTCTGATTATTATTTTTTTTATATTTCTAAATTAAGTCCATTGCAATACCAAAAGAAAAAAAATGATTAAAGTTAGAAATTAGATTGCATTTGGACTTAAACTAATGTGGAATACAAAAAAGTATTGATACTGAGAAGTATTTTATAACAACACTAACCCGCATAAGCTCCATGTACATGTTTTAAATCCACTGAAAAAAAAATTGTAAATCCCGCCACAACTCCACAAATTTGTCAGTCAATAATTTGATTTTGCCTCAAAACTATGCCTCAAAATTATATCTGTATTTGTGATTAATTCAAAGCAGTTGACAAAAGTTTTTTTTTTCTTTAGTAACCAGAAAATTTTATTTCTTCAGTTTTCTTTAACTTTTAAAATAGTTAAAATAGTTCAATTTCAAGGAACCTCAGGGAACAAAATACCTGCTCTCCCGCGACCCTTGTGAGGATAGGTGACTTGGAAATGGAAATGGCGGGGAAAAAAGAGCTCGTGCTGGTTCTGATTTGATATTTTTACTTAGTGACTGTTGATTGTTTCCTTCTCCATTCAAGGAGAAACCCACCCACTGTGGCCATTTTGTTGTTTGTATTTGCAAGGCAGAACGTGATCAATAGATTGCCAGAGTGGGAAAATTGTAAGGTAGCCTTACATTTTCTTCATCTCTGACCTAATTTTACCAAAGGGCAGGTTATCCAAAAGTAAATGAAATGTAAAAGGTTTTGGGCCCCTCATTTATCTTGTTCCATTCCCTCATGCGTGAGCACAATATGGATTTAGGTGAGCTGACTTTGCAGAATTTTTATGCATCCTTTAATGAAACACTCTATCTAATTCATCTTACCTGCTATATACCGGAATGCTTTCAATCATTTCCTGTCTCCACTGCTCTTATGTTTTGATATGCACATCCTGTTGCAACAAACACACCTAACGGTCTGCTTTTTTCAACTCTGCCC